>NW_028151547.1:32500-59350 GCF_964638095.1 Poromitra crassiceps | reverse complement strand
GATCTTTCTGGAGACCGGGTCGACCACGAAGTTATTGGTCTGATTTGGAGACGCGAATTGCTGTTGGATCAGCAGCGCGCTGGCGCTCCGGTGGCGCGTCTCCAAAGCCAGGACGCCGAGGAGCAGAACAGCTATCTCTATCGAAGGAGGCATTTTTCCTTCTGACCGGCTTCCGCGTGTTCTGTGCCGAGGGGTGCATTGAGTAAAGACAAAAGTGTGTGTTTGTTCCTACTGCGACAATCCGAGAGGAAAGGCTGTTTCCTGCTCAACGCCTAAACCCAGAATGACGCGATAAGCGAGTCGTGCTTCCTTTTTCAGGCTGCCTCCCTCTCTGCCCACTCTGCTGCTCACCAGCCCCGCGCTCCCCAATTACACTGGGCTACCATACCTGCCTTATGGGCATTTGACACATCCACAAACACACTTCTAGGCTACTCAAAACAAAACATTGATTCGTTGAAGTTGATTGAGAATTTATGGTGCGCATTTCTGGACATCCCCATCCCCATGCATGGCAACGCAACTCTTCGGTGATCAAAACATACAAGTCTTTCGAGTCATGTTTTGTCTGCCTTATCTGAAGTACGTTTATAAACAACCTGCACATAAATAGCGCATTGAAAGTAAATGTAACAGCTTCCAAAGAGGCGTGAAGCCCCTGCCTCTAATATAGCCTAATCCATCCATCAAAAATAGATTCTCTGGTGGAGCAATTAGCCTACTGACAGACAAGTTATTGTGATTTTGTCAATATGATAAATAGACATGGTCATAATATTCGCACAGTTTAGGTGGGGACATTGGCCCTGAATCATGTCCTGATGTGATTTGGTTACATATTTGTCATGATCCTACACCCCCCCCCCCCCCCCCCCCCCCACACACACACACACACACACACACACACACCCCCCCCCCACACACACACACACCAGCATTATGTCACTTTAAGGACTGCAATTTGTTTTGTTTTGTTTTGTGATTGTTTCTATAGCTTTTGCCTTCTACTATTGATGTTACCGCTACTCAAATCCCTTGTTTGTAATCTGATTACTTACTGTGGCTATTAAAGTGATTCTTGAAATCTTGAATCTTCCAATTAGAATAATTGCAAGTGTATCTATTCTATCCAGAGCAAATGAATATGGACTCGCCTAAAGCTGGCAGCTGCCCATAAGTTGCCATGTCCATCTATTCTTTCTCTATAGGCTACTACAAGATGAATCTGCGCCCGGCGTGGTTCCGCTCTCCTCAGGGTTAATGACAGGTCATCCTCCCTCCTCCTGTGCTCCCCGGTCCCCTGGCTCTCCCATTAGTTCTGCAGATCCGGAGGGTTCCGTTTTGGGCCCATACGGCACGGTAAGCACCGTGAAAGTGCTACCAGATGGGCACAACAGCACACCTTTCCGCTTTTTGACATTCACATCTATCCAGCGTAGATTTTGCACGCTTTACCTCATAAATATTCAGGCGCAACACATGCGCGCCCCTCTCTCATTATGCACGATATGGTTAGAAATGCTGCCTGTCTCTCTGGAAGGAGTAAGTTAGGCTATTATGCTGCTCACACTTCTGGATAGAAACCAATGGTCGAATGACACCAAACGTGTGAGACTGTTTGGACGCCGGCTGCATAAACCTGCTTACAGGCGAGACAGATTGAGAAGTGTTATCTCTCTGAATATAGGCTATGCAATAAAGCTGATGCTATGCGCGCAATCACTTGTGCCTACTTACTGTCGGCTCCTCTGGGGACAAACTCTCCCCCCCCTCACCACTTGCCTCTGTTAGCAGTGGCTGTTAGCTTCACTGATAAGTGCGCCCGTGTTTAGATTGGCACACAGCCATGCGCATCAAATCTGCCCGTGTAGAAGAGCAGGGAAGTGCCCTGATAAAGCACAACTTAATAAAGCCCCCCCTCACCCACCCACCCACACACACACACACACACACACACACACCACTGTGACTGACCCTCCAACAGGCTCCTGTGTGTGTGTGTGTGTGTGTGTGTGTGTGTGTGTGTGTGTGTGTGTGTGTGTGTGTGTGTGTGCGTCTGCGTGTGCATGTGTGTGTGTGTATGTGTGTGTGTGTGCGTGTGCGTGACTGA
Source organism: Poromitra crassiceps (assembly GCF_964638095.1). NCBI lineage: Eukaryota > Metazoa > Chordata > Actinopteri > Beryciformes > Melamphaidae > Poromitra > Poromitra crassiceps. The sequence continues at coordinate 57,240 of NW_028151547.1, read as the reverse complement.
GTGTGTGTCCTAATGTCTCTGTAGGCCGTAGGGGGGGATCTGTGTGTGAGGTAGGGGAGGGATGAGGTCCAGCATGGGTCAGAGCTGTCCAGCATCAGATAACACTGTGGAGGTGTGACTGAGTGCTGTGGTTTAGTGTGTGTGTGGGGGAGAGAGAGAGAGAGTTGGAGGATCTAAAGTGGGACTTGGACTCTCTCCTGCAGAGTGTGTGTGTGTGTGTGTGTGTGTGTGTGTGTGTGTGTGTGTGTGTGTGTGTGTGTGTGTGTGTGTGTGTGTGTGTGTGTGTGTGTGTGTGTGTGTGTGTGTGTGTGTGTGTGTGTGTGTGTGTGTGTGTGTGTGTGTGTGTGTGTGTGTGTGTGTGTGTGTGTGTGAGAGAGAGAGACAGACTTGGACTCTCTCCTGCAGTGTTTTGTAATGAAAACAGAGTCGGTGGAGTTTTGGCTGTGAGGCCGTGGTTAGAGGGGCTTTCCACCAAACCTGTTTCCTTCATGATAAGAAGAGTGACACCTCCTTGTGCTGCTCAGACACACTTCCTCTAGAACAGACCCAACAGGGCAATTTCCTGCAACTTGACATATATATTCAAAGACTTTGGGGGGATTATTTTAAAACTGAACAGATTTTGTAGCTTGGTAATCTCCCACTTGATATTAGGGTAAGTACTGTATTTATCACACATGTTAAAGAGGACATGAAACTGAAGCATATGACTCTAGTTCATTTGCATTTCACCTCTGACAAGACAGGACACTGCTGCTCTCAAGTCTGACATTTGCCTCCATTTGCTAGAAAGATGAACAACATTTCAGAGTTTCTATAGGGCGCTGCTAGATGATGTCACTTGGTCGGCTGTAGTAAGGATTTTGACCGTTTTGATCAAAACAACCACAATCCAAGTCAGAAACACAACACCATCATGCTGTGAGCCTGTTCGAATTCAAAATACTACTACCAACACTTAACTAGCCTAGTACTATACTGTACTCTACTGTACTGTACACTCAACCAAGTGACAATATCTAGCAGTGCCCTAGTTCAGTGGTTCCCAACCTTTTTTGTCTTCGTACCTCTTGAGCTGTTTTGCCAATAGTACCACCTCACTCGTGCGTATTGATGATTCGCCTAAATTAGCTCTATTAAACTCATTTACTTTTTTAAATTTACAACTGAACTTTTGGTAGGCCTCTCTAACACATCTGATTATTAAATGGAAATCATTTGAATGACTCCCCTTTAATACAATTCCGACAGTTTTCATTTGGAAAAAGTCGTCAGTTTTACCAAGATGGGCCTATGAAATGACTTGGAATATTGTTTTTTTTATCATTTTGTCAATAAATAAATTGTAATCCCAAATCTTTCCAGGTACCCCCTGCAAGCTGCTCAAGTACCTCTAGGTGTACATGGACCCCTGGTTGGGAATCACTGCCCAAGTGGACGAAAAGGTGAAATGTTGTTAATCTTTCTAGCAGATCTAGGTAAATTTTAGACTTGAAGGCAGTGTCCTGTCTTGTCTGAAGTGCAAATGCAAATAAACTATAGTCATATGATCAAATGTTTCATGTAATTCACATCAAGACTAAATCCACAATGCTAATAAATGTAGAGAACATAGCACTGAATGCACAGGAAGCAGACTATAGCAGTCTGCTCCATTGCTAATAAAAGCTCAGACTGAGCAGGAGTAACCTATTTCCCAAACTGATCAGCCTCCATGAAAGATCATCACTAATAGCCTACATCTTACCTTATCTTCTTGACCTGTTTCCCACCATCACTAAGTAGCCTACATCTTACCTTATCTTCTTTAGCTGTTTCACACCATCACTAAGTAGCCTACATCTTACCTTATCTTCTTTAGCTGTTTCACACCATCACTAAGTAGCCTACATCTTACCTTATCTTCTTTAGCTGTTTCCCACCATCACTAAGTAGCCTACATCTTACCTTATCTTCTTGACCTGTTTCCCACCATCACTAAGTAGCCTACATCTTACCTTATCTTCTTTAGCTGTTTCCCACCATCACTAAGTAGCCTACATCTTACCTTATCTTCTTTAGCTGTTTCACACCATCACTAAGTAGCCTACATCTTACCTTATCTTCTTTAGCTGTTTCACATCAGCAACTTTAACGGCCTGATCCTCCTCCTCATTATTATCCCTTGATTGGTCTGAATGGTCATTATGATATGACCCCACGGTGACCCCAAGTCCACAAGTCACAACAAGTCTTTCAACTAAATCTGCATTCATTTTCATAACCCTCACCTAAGGTAACCTACCTCTTGCACTATAACCTCAATAAGGACAGGGCTGGGCCTTTCTGACTTATTTTCTTCCTTTCTTTCTTTCTTTCTTTCTTCCTTTCTTTCATTAAATAATGATGAATTTTCTTCTGCATCTTCTGTTCCTTTACCTTGTGTTTTTGTATTTTAATTAGCCTATTGTCTATCATGTCATGTGTTGTTGTCTTGGACCCCAGGAAGACTAGCTGTCGTCCAAGCGGCAGCTAATGGGGATCCTTTTGAATAAACAAATAAACCTGGAGATACAGCATCAAATGGAAGTCAGTGTTTTGTATAACCTGTGATAGCCTGTGATAACCCTAACCCTATAGCCTGTGATAGCGGTGGTTAAAAAGAAAACTATTAGCTCACTGTCATAAGGCTCACACAGCTCTCAATATGAAATAGGATAGCTAGCGAACGTACAGTCCAGTGCTAACTTACTAGCCAACTATCTTGCTATGCAAACTACCAGCATGCCTAATAATAATAACTAACGTTAATTGCATTTCATTTTCACACGTTTGAAAAGGGGATTGATGCTCTACTAACCACTTCAGCTCAGCAAAGTTAGCTACGTAGCTAACTTTTCTGCTTTACATTTCCATGCTCACCTAGCCAGGCTAGTGCTCACCTGCGTCACCTGCTGACTGCTGATAGTCTGGGCACCTTCCACCCAGCTTTTTGTCATGGGGCGTAAACCACGGAACCAGAATGAACACCGGAAGGCAGTGCGCCAAAAACGTCTTTGTTGCCGTTAGCTTGACGTCTCTTGCCTCGATTAATTGTCTGATGCAAAGCTTCTGTATTGGCTTAAAAGATGTGAGATTGTGAATCCGCAATGTTTCTAAAAGAACTTCTTTAAAAACTTCGTTCGGTACGTCCATCTTTTGTTTTGTTGTTTGCCGTTCTGATACTTGTGTCAAATTGTTAAGTTAACGTAAAAGTTGACGAACTAGAAACGCTGCCCATCCGGTCTAGGGCGGGCTCTAGGCCGGAACCAGGTAGGGTGAAAAAATCAATTGTGAACGGAAGCCAGGCTCTTTCTCGCCGAGAAGAGCCTGGTGACGCGAGGTTATTAGACTGCTGTTGAGAACGTGAGACACTCAAGTGAGGGGTGGCGTCAGAGTGCCAAAGTCACGCCCTCTACCGGATTAGGCATACGAACCAAGGGATTCCATCCGCCATTCATTTTCCATCTACATTTCATAAAATGTTAAAAAAAAATCGTTTTACTTGGTCAAACCCAGCGATTCAGCTATATTTAGAATCAGTTGTTGTTGTTGTTATTATTATTATTAGGGGTCCAAGCACGAAGTGCGTGGATCCCTATTGTATCTGTTCCGATTTTTTTTTTTTTTCTTCTTCTCCGGTAAAACTGTATGTACAGCAGAAACTGTAAGGCTCAGCGTAGCCAGACTGGGCACATAGATTGTAAATGTGCCTCACTACTCAGAAACAAAAAATTACCCATATCGGCCAGATGGTGGCGCTATAACAGACCATTTCGCGTTATGGTCCATATCTTCTGAACCGTGTGTCCTATACTAAAAATTTCACTTCTCAGGGATTCCTTGGATCAATACGCATCTATCCATCTAGGCCCCGCCCATTTGCGTGTGCCTAGATTTTCCGCCATTTTGAATTTTATTAAAAACCTACTTTTGCGAACTCCTCCTAGACCGTTTGGCCAAATCACATAGGAATTATTCTGGGTCATCTATGGACTACCCCGACCCAAAGTTATTAAAGGATTTTGGATACGTGAAACCGTTTTGAAATTATAAATGTCTAAACTTTTGTGTATTTGCTTTTGTTCTTTTCCTGCCCTAAAAGTGTGTGGATGTCAGAAACCATACACCCCCGATCACCCAAACTTTCCACACAGGTTCACGACATCACCCACTACTCAGAGTAAAAAAATTACACCAATCCACCAGACGGTGGTGGTATAACAGCCAATTTCACGTTTGTCGGTCAATAACTTCTGAACCACGAGCCGTAGAATCAAAATTCCACATCTACCGGTTTCCCTGGAGCATCGTGCATCTAACCTACTAGGCCACGCCCATTTCTGTCTGTTAGATTTTCCGCCATTTTGAATTTGATCAAAAACCTACTTTTGCGAGCTCCTCTTAGACCGTTTGGCCAAATCACACGAAACTTTTTCTGGGTCATCTATAGACTACCCCGACCTAAAGTTATTAAAGGATTTTGGATACGTGAAACCGTTTTGAAATAATAAATCTCGAAACTTTTAATGAAACACACGCCAACACTAAATTGCCCACAACTCATTAACCGGTCAATTACAACTACTGCTGCTACTACTGCTACCACTCCCACTACTACCAACACTACTACTACTACTATTACTACTTCTGCTACTATTATTACTACTACTACTACTACTACTACTACTACTACTACTGGAAGTTGGAATGTAGCATTTTGGGTGGGGTTAATGTGTTTTGGAGTTCTGCATCTGCTGTAGCATAATACATAGTTGGTTTAGATGTCACACAGTAATGCCCGATCCACAAAGACTTGACACCCACGTTTTAATAAAAACAAGTTTATGCCATAATAAGGTTACATCCGTGCCTTGTCATTGCTGTGGAAGGATGGTGTAGGGGTAAAGTAGCAGACCCCAAAGCTGGAGGTCCTGGGTTCAAACCACGGCCAGGTAACTGTTTTATTTTTTGAAAATGTAGAATAAAGGTTAATCTGGATATAATTATGTATAACGCTGCTGAATACACACTGTGTACATAGCAGAATAACTGAATATGCCTATTCATGGTAATGTCATATTTCGACGTCATCTTGACATTCCTGTGTAGATGTCTAAATGATCCTCAAATGGGCTGTGATTTGGCCTAGTCCTGGACGTCACTGAAAGATGATATCAGAACATCATCATGATGTAATTGTGTTTGCTGGGAGCCTTCTTTCAGATGAGAGAGGAAAAACATTCCAATACATTATTGTGTCTTCACATGTGAAAGGTCCAAAAAGAGAATTCAATCTGAATTATCCTTGTCACTCATGTGCTCATTGTAACAGCACAACCCACACCAATTAGTTCAAACACCTCCATTCAGGGCATACTTTTAATGTAAAGTGGTGCATTATGTGTGTAATACAAAAATGTCCTTAATGGTAAATGGACTGCATGACAAGCTGCCATGCAGGGTGCTGGCTATAGTCACCAAAAGCAATTTCAGGGATAAACCCCATCAACCTTCTGTAGTGGACGCCACTAGGGCGTAGTGGCGTCCACTATGGTTTGATGTGTGTGTGGGAAAGACACAATGACAACTGAAAATTCTGATTTCAGAACACAAAAGCTCCATCATGAGACAAGAACTAACCTCTCCTGTTGCAAAACACGTTCTTGAACACAGCCACGCAATCTCCAGCTAACATTTCCAAGATATTGAAAAAGTTCATGAAACACCGCAAAATAAGGAGGCAGCATGTGGGGTTTTAATTACTGTTACTGACTTACCTGTCTGAAGTTGAAAGTTTTTCATCCCACGTGGGGTTTGAACTTTGAGCGGCAATGGTCTTTAGTTAGCATAAGTCATGTGCTTTACCAAGTGAGCTATCCAGACTGTTGTATTTAACTTTGTAGACCATATTATATGTATCTGCAGAGCCAGAGAAGTACTTGTCGTATTGGCAGTATGTTCTACCCAAATACCACTTTCTGTCCAGATACTTAAAGGGATATTGTACACAAAAACTGCTTTCTATCCAAGTACTACTTCAAGTTTCAAGACATCACCCACTACTCAGAGGAAAAAATTACACCAATCTACCAGATGGTGGTGCTATAACAGCCAACCACCACTACTACTGCTGCTGCTGCTACTACTACTACTACTATTGGCTACTAGTGGCGGCTGTGGCTCAGGAGGTAGAGTGGGTTGTCCACTAATTAGAAGGTTGGTGGTTCATTCCCCGGCTCCTCCAGTCCGCACGTCGAAGTGTCCTTGGGCAAGACACTGAACCCCAAATTGCTCCCGATGGCTGTGCCAGCACCCTGCGTGGCAGCTGGCCGCCTTCGGTGTGTGAATGGGTGAATGTAGGCACATTGTAAAGCGCTTTGGATAAAAGCGCTATATAAATGCAGTCCATTTACCATTTACCATTTACTATTCTTAGTACTTCTGCTGCTACTACTGCTACCACTCCCACTACTACCAACACTATTACTACTACTGCTACTACTACTACTACTAGTACTGCTTGGAAACCGTCAGGTCACCGGATCTCAACCAAACTTTGTTTACTTGTGCATATACCAAGTCTGAATAAATGTGCACTATCTGACATATACCCCCCAAGTCACCGGAAGCTTGGACCCCGCATCGCCGCTTGCGGCTATATTTATAATTATTATTATTTTAGGTTCTCAAACCTTTTCACATCAAGGACCCCTAAACTGTCACAAATTATACCATGGACCCCCATTTGATAAGATTCTGTCCCAGGGTCCCCCATCTGATAGGATTTTTGCTTTTAGGTGTTTTATTACAGAAATTGTATGAAACCTATGACGAAAATAGCAATACATTGTGTGTGTGTTTTTTTTTACTGGGGACCCCCTGAAACCCAGTCAAGGACCCCTGGGGGTCCCCGGACCCCCACTTTGAGAACCACTGTTAAAGGGAAAGGGTGTGTGATTTTTTTTTAAGTACGATTTATGACAGAATACTTTTACTTATAATATAAAGTGATCACAACTACAAATTATATAAAACAATAGAAATTAAATTAAATATAAATATTTAAAAAATGATATGAAAAATCTCTGCTTCAATGGGCATGACGCATCTGCTCACAGTCACATCAATGAGGACGAACGATGAGGACAGACAAAGCAAAATATCTCCATCTAGTGGTTACATGGTGAAACTGAAGAAGAGGTGTTTTTGAACCTATGATTAGAACCAGAAAATGTGTGCTCAGTCCATGCTGGAGTCATTAATATCCATATGTGAATGTAAAAGGAATCATGCATCTACAAACAGCCCCCCCCACACACACACACACATTATTAATTAAAACTTAACATAAAAGAAATAAGGAGGCCACATGAGTTAGTCAGGAATGCACTTTATTTATTCCACACTTAGAAAAGGACATCAGAAGGCACTGGAGTGGTTTTTAGCACACAACCTAACATCACAGAGTCACTGCAAGGTCGAGCTGGGGTCATAGGTCAGCTCAGTGTCAACTCCTCTGCTGCACCCATGATGGCAAGATTGAAATAGTAAAGGATTAATAAATCCGCTCTTTAAAATATTATGTTTTATCATAAAGGAATCACATTTTGAGTTGCATTCAATGCATTGAACTCAATTCATTACAATGGATTTTTATTGTCAATCATTTAGGCAGAGATGACAACGATCCTGAGCCAGTGCCTCATCTCCCAAAGAGAACTAACGTTTCAAGAGTGACACCCTCTGAAGTCTTTCATCAAAGGTTTCTCAAGCCTTGTCCAGACCTACGATACATTATCTAGTAGCAGTGTGCTAAAGTGCAGCTGTAAAGTTCAGTTCAAATGCTCTCGCTATCGGTTTATCATGAAATCAGCTCCTCAGCGTGAAACGCAGGGCGGACAGACGACCTACGTGGCGGGCCATCTCGTCACGTCCTTGACCAGACGAGTGTCGAGGATAAGATAGACCAGACGCGGAGCCAAAGGAACTTTACTCAAGGAAGCAAAGCTGAGAAACACACGCCACTGAATATTTTGAGTCAAGTTCATTTTCAGGCTGTGAATTCTGTGACAGATTTTTCCCTCGCAAAACATGTCTCTGGAAAAAATAGATACATCTGTAACATCCAGGCAGACACATTCATGACATTATCTGAATAGAAGCGAGACTCGCGGAGCCATAGCTCGGAGCCTCTGGGGGGCGCTGCAGGCATCCCTGGGTAGACTGAGGTTTGGCACTGGGTGATTATTACACCGTAGCGTATTTGAACTTGCAGAAAAAGCGGGACGGACACATACAGTACTGAACGATGAGTATCTGAGGAGTAGAACAATATCACATACAGGCGAGTGTGCATTTGACTGGCACGGCCGTGGAGACGACGTGCACGATATGAAGCAGCAGCGTTGAGCTGGAGAAGCACCGGTGGGCCTCTCGTTTCCCAGCCGGATCAAACCTGGCGGGGGTCGAGGCAAGTTATCCTGGCAACTTCATTTGACCTTTGACCTGTACTATAACCAGTTTGTCTGTTTCAGCTGTTCTCGATGAAAACATGCAGGATTGTGCGCATGTTGCAGAATATGGCAGTGCTTGAGAATGAGGAGCAGTTCTCTGTGTGTGTGTATGCGGCGGTGCTATGGTGAGCGCTCCATCACAGCTTTTCCTTCTAAAGCTGGCCCCATTCGCCTTCAGTTCTTACGATTCACTATCACCTCCCCTAGTTAAAATAGTTTATTCTCTTAGTTTGACTAAAAAATAAAAAGGAAAACAGGACATGATCTTTTCTAGTAGAACCAGTGAGGAAGCACAAGGAGTCTCTAGTCATCATGACACGTATGGTCAGTCCTTCGTTTGAGGAAACATGGAGCGATTTCCTCAATTTGAGAAAAGGTTCTTCTGTCTCGTCAAATTTCATCACAGCAGGAGAGGAACAACTCCCGGGAACCTTTTCAGCCATGGTTCAAATCTACCAATCACAGCTAGGTAAGAGTTCTTGTCCTAAGAGCAACCAACCAATCAATCAATCAATCAATCAATCAATCAATCAATCACATTATCACATTTGCATTTCTCTACAAATGGACTGGACCTTTGAGGTGAAATCAGCAAACCAGTTTCCTGACTAAACTCCTCTTCGTGCAGAGTGAGAGGAGCATAATGCTACGTGGTACTGAATAAAATAACGCTGAAATTAAAATCAATATTATTAGAAATAACAACAATAAACTTGATTAAACTCTAAAAGGTAAAAACAGTATGACGCGGCATTCTGTGAGGGATAACGCCGCTATAGTTCATGTCCAAAATGTAAACAGTCTCTTCTTTCCGAAATGAAAGTCATAAATGTCCTCAACTTTCCTCCAGCTCTGCCTATCTTGATTCCAAATCCGGTCCCAAAGTGCTCAGCCGACTGGACACGTTTTCAACGTGCAGCCACACAGCCACATCGCGGTGGCGGTTAACGTTCTTCAGGCTTCTCGCACACGACTGGAACTACGAGTTACACCGTGTGGTGCCACCAAAAAAAACAACAGGCGTCGGCTTGGAGCCGGTCATCTGGGGGGCTGCAGTGCTCGGTGCGTGTACCCCGACAGGGCGTCCCAGTTCCTCCACAGGAAGGCGAGGAGGAGGAGGAGGAGCAGGGTGGAGAGGGAACGCGAGCGCGTCCTCATCAGCGGGAGCACACAGTTGGCCACGGTGGAGACCGTGACCAGCAGCACGGCCATGAGGGCCAGCAGCACGTTGATGAGTTTCCCCAGGAGGGTCCTGGCCGTGGCGTTCTCCAGGCCCTCCAGCTGCACCACCTGCTGCTGCTGCTGCTGCAGCTCCATCTTGGAGATCCTGGTCTGACACGCCTCCAGCGCCTCCTGCAGGGGGAACACATCATACAAAACCAATCAGCACATTTACCTTATGCAAGCATAAAGATGAAAAAAAAGGTGATTCATAAGGAATAATAGCCTGGATATTCCATAGACCTTTGTCACCCCCTGTTGCCAGGGAAGAGAAATGCAGTAAGTAGCAACTTGAGGCTTACAAAATGTATACATACACAGACCTAGCCCCATAGAGGCAGGACAAGAGCAATGCCAGTTGTTTACAATATGCACAGATACAGATGGACAGACTGGACTGTATGTCTCATGTTTACACTGTCTACAGGTACAATGACATAATACGGTCAAGACGCAGTGTGCCTCTCTCATGCTAAACTTTGGGTTGAACTCGGATGCATTTTCTATTAATACTACTATTAATAATAATTTGAAAAGCAATATTCTCTCTGAGCATGGATTTTAGTTGGTGCAGTAACCTATTATTATGAACTGTTATGCAGTGACAGCCAGGTGTGCATTTATCAGGTCTTAGAACACGGCTCTCTCGAATACTCGATTCTGATTGGTCAATCAACAATATTCACCGGTCATTATTTCTCGACAACCGACCGCTGCTCTGCCACACCTGGATTAATCAGTTGATAAGAGCATTTTGTCCGCAGACGCTACTAATTAGGCCAACCAGTTGCAGCTGTGGTGTCTTGTGTGCCAATTACGAATGAAACCGCTTTGTGTTGAAAACGCTATTAAAAAATCTATTTGAATAATTATTTTTGTCAGATTATTGAATGATTTAGTTGTAGGCCGTGTTCTAAGCGGGATAATGTATACTGGGCCGGTGATTACTGGAAATAATGACCTTCAGGTGAATATTAAGCCCTCCGCTGCGCGTCGGGCTAAATCATTCACCTGTCGGTCATTATTTCCACAGTAATCACCGGCTCAGTATACATTATCCCTTACTTGAACAGCATTGAACGTGACTCAACCAATCACAACTGAGGACCAGAACTTTGTAAATAGTTTGTTTTATCTTCTCAAATTCCTTATCATCCAAGAGAAACCTGGCCCCACGCCTGTCAAGAAAGTCATGAAGATGTGTATGTTTGGAAACTGGCAGCTTTGGTTTTGTGACCAAAACTACATTTCTGAAATACACTGTCAATTTTATGTATAATAATTAAGATAGAAAATTAGAACATTGATTTAAGGCAACTATGGACTGTGTGCTTGTGGACGTTAACAGTTCCACACAGACCTGGATGTCCCTGGCTCTCTCATAGGACTGGTAGGCGATCTTCTCCTCCATGCTGGCCAGCTCCTGTTTCAGGTTCAGGATCTCATTCTGGTGAAGTTCAGTCAGGTCGTTGAGCTGCTCCTCCAGACGCTCACACCTGAACAGACACAGACACACACACACAGACACACACACACAGACACACACACACACACACACACACACACACACACACAGAGTAAAAACACACGTGAGTCTCTCAGGCATGATGGGCTTAGACAAAGAACCACACACAGGCTTTAGCAGACGCTAAACGGCACCTGACCTGACTGGTGACTCGCCCTGAAGAGATTAGAACATGCTTACTCATCTGCTGATCGAACCAGCCAATCACAGAGAGGCAGCAGTACGAGTCTGGCCAATGGCAGACGCTCGGCAGCAGGAAGAGCTGTTACGGGCTGTTTGTTTTGGAAAGCACATACAATTAAATGAGTAATATATAATATAGGCCCAGAATAGACAGGAGACTGTTTTGCTGCGTGTGCTTGTTTGCTCTTCCTGGTGAATCAAAAGAAGCAAAATATATGTAGGTACTAAAAACAATATATGCAGCGGTCAAGTGTGATGAGATGTGTGAGACCACACATGCATAATGTACAGTAATTAAGTGCATGATGATACTAGTATCATATTTAACTTCTGTAACGTCACATTTCTCTCATAAGAGAGAAAGTGAGAGCAGCAGAGAAACTCCAACATGACCTCGTATTCTGTTTATAATAAAACGGCCTCTGGTCGTGGAAAGATTCAGCGCTGAGATGAGCTCCTTAGTGGCCCTTTATGCTTTATGCTGCGGTTATTTTGAGCTTAGAAAACAAGACACTGAATCTGCTGCTTCTCAGATGGACATTTTAGGGAGAAAAATGTGGATGTTTGTCTCTCCCTCGTTCCAGTTTGTCCCCTCCTATCACTGCCCCTCTCAATCATTCTACCCCCCTTATTGGGCCATTCAGGAGGAATGTGAATATGCTTTTTTTGGGGGGGGCAGAGCGCGCGCGTACCCCCCCCCCCCCCCCCCACACACACACACACACACACACACACACACACACACAATCACAAAAGTAAGCTGCAGGCAGGCAGCAGACGTCCCTGTGAGTGTCAGAGCACAGAGGTGTGGAGCTGCTGGGGCTGAAATAACTCCGTGGACACTTATGGTTTCGTGCAGGTGCTTCTGTCACCTGCTCACTTTGAATAAAAACCGCTGCCTCAAAACAAGCTCCTGAGGCCGGTGACAGAGTTTAGACTTATAGACCGTTTCAACTTAACAGCAATATTCTAAACAAACCCGGCTTTATTATTTCCTGTTGCAGTGTTTGCTAATATAATAGCGGAATAAACTAGGGTCCAACTGTTGCCGAGCAAATGGAATTCCAGTGAAACGGTCAAAACGCTTTGCTAGACAAGTTAATGACAACAGTCCTGTTTTGTGACAGATAAACAGAAAATAATAGGACAGCCTAATGCAGTTGTACAACATCATGCATGCGACAATGGTACAAATGCTTTGAGAATACCTGTGCATTACACACCTGTGCTTTACCTGTGCATGCAGAGGTGAGCGGGGTCAAGGTTTGTCTTTATCTATAGTACAGTATATATGCTAATGCTAGCATTGATCAAAGTCCTGGTCGGCCCACATGCAGGGCGAGCGTTGCTACCAGATAACACAGCAATATAAATGGGCTGAGCTTCCAAATATAGTGCTTCTTCCTGATAGGGATAGTTTGACTTTTGTGGGATTTATTATGCTTAACTTTGGGAAGGTATGAGAAACTTGAAGGCGCTCTGCCAAGCTGCTCACATACTGTAGAGACACTCTCTCACATACTGTAGACACTCTCTCACATACTGTAGACACTCTCTCACATACTGTAGACACTCTCTCACATACTGTAGACACTCTCTCACATACTGTAGACATACTGTAGACACTCTCTCACACATATTTCTGGTTCAGACTTTCTCCAATAGATGTGTACCTGAAGCGCTCCTCCTGCAGAGCCTGCATAATAACAGTGTAGTCTCTCTGGTAGTGGTTCTTCAAACCCTCCAGGCTTTCCTCCAGCCGTGCCTGGCCCTCCCTCAGGTCCTGCACCTCGTGCAGCAGCATGTCCAGGCTGGAGCTCTGGCTCCTCTCCAGGGTGTTGCCCTTGGAGCTGGGGGGGCCGCCCGGGGCCCCCGTGATGCTGTTGGCCCCCGCCGAGCCCGACGTGGCGCTGGAGCAGTCCTCCTCGCTGCCATACTTTGGACTGGACTGGAGGTGATGATGCCCGGTGCTGCTGAGCAGCGAACGCCCCCCGGCGCCCGTCACGCCTCCTTCCTCCAGCGAGGGCTCGTCCAGAGGGTCCTTCAGGGACGGGATGTTGTCGGCGCTGCCGAACTTGTTGCGCAGCAGCGAGGCGATCTCCCGCGGCTTGGAGACGACGGCCCCGGCGGCCGAGTGGGTGGCCTGGGAGAGGCTGGAGAAGCCCCCCTTGACGCTGTCCACCACGCCCTCGCTGAAGCCCGTGACTTTGGCTCCGACATCCTTCAGGCCCTGCTGCATGTCCCGCAGGACGTCCTTGGGCTGCCGCGGGATGCCGTTGTGCTCCACCTCGCGGAGCTTGCGGTGGTAGTGCTCCAACTTCCTCTGCAGCTGCTGGATGGTCTGGGCCGATTTCTGGTTCTTCTTCTCAAACACCTGACAGCCGCAAAAAAACAGGTTTTTATTAGCATAGGGTTTACGGAGGCATTGCATTAATCCACTTCAATGTTAGCAGGGTCCCACCCTTAGGCTCCAACCAAACTGAACAAACAGGTTCAGTGTTACCAATTAGCAAGCTGGACTGCATTTTCCCCCATAAAATCTACATGACACTATTTCCTAGAGACAGCAGCACCTCCTCCTCATACCTGCTTGATGCGTGTGCTTTGCTGCTTGTCAGCATTGTTGGCTAGTTTGAGGTACTCGGCGACGTTGTCGACCTTGGCCGTCTGCTCGATCTTGATCTGCTCCGTGAGCTTGAGGATCTTCTGCTGCAGCTGGGCGATGGCCTGCTTGGTGCGCTGGGGGTCCGGCGTGGCATCCTCACCCCCCGTGAACGAGCCGTCCGCCCCGCACGACACGGCCAGCGGCGTCTGGCCCAAACCACTCACCTCCAACCGATCGATCTGCAGGTCGAGGAACAGAAGAGAAGGAGATGAGGGGTTAAGAGGAGTCAGGGATAAAAAAGGGAAGACTTTTAGTCATTTTGCTGACATGCACTACAAAGGGAGACTTCTCTTCTGCATTGTAAGTTCCTATAGGGGGCCAGTTGAGATGGCCACTTGAGGTCAACTTGAGCTTGCCCGCCCGCGCAGGGTGTGTGTGTGTGTGTGCCCCGTAAGTTTACATCCATCAGTCTTATGACATCACTGATGACAACATCAGTGTCTTATGACATCACTGATGACATCATCAGTGGGACAAAAATTGAAACAGAGAACAGAGATTGTCCACATGCTCCCTTTTATAATAAAAAGGAGGATGTTGAGAGCAAACTACACTTGACTCACTTGAGTGCATGTTTTCGAGTGTGTTTGGGGGGATTAACACGTTGGTTTCATTGGCTATTGTTATACAGTTTCGGGCCCTCAACTGCTTTTTTGTTGTTTTGATGGGAGGTGATTGGCTCACAGCTGTTGGATGTCGTTTCACCTTTGATTGAAAAATGCTTCCAGCAGATTAAAGAAGACATTATGTGATGTTGACTGATGTTTTTTTTTTATGTAAATGTGAGTGTTAGTTTTCCTTATATTGGTCTCCAAACAAACAGATCATGGCTTTGTCCAGCAGCTGCATATAGCTGAACTCAAGCCCCAGTTTGGTCCAAGATAGAGCTAGATTAGCTACATGATAGGCTACATGATCGAACAGGGATCAGTCAACAAAAATGATTAACTAGACACCATGAGCCCACATGATCGAACAGGGATCAGTCAACAAAAATGATTAACTAGACACCATGAGCCCCCCCCCCCCAAAAAAAATAGGTTACATAATAATAATAATTATTATTATTAGTATTATTATTATTATTATTATTATTATTATTATTTTGTGTAATTTCGTTTTCTAAACAAATCTTAGTTATCTTTTGTTTTTATAATGCATTTGCACTGAAAGGATTTGTTTAACTAATATTTGTGAACTTTTATTTTCATATTTTTTAACATGGTTATTGTTCATATTGTGCTTAATTTATTAATTGAAAGCTTTATTGATAGTGAAGTAGCCTATGCCTCGTCATTCATGTTCATTCATTGATACTATGATGACAGTGGTGTGGGGACCCCACTGTAAGATGTGGCATAGGGCCCCTGGTACCAGCCTACAATCATCTCTCAGATACTTTCCATTCAGTGAGTGACATTATAGGTAGGGGACAGGACTGGCAGGATATTGGATTTGGGTTTACAGCTGTTTTACAGATAAGAAACTCCAGTCTGTGTTGCTTTTTCAGACACTAACTTGATTTTGTCAATAGGTCACACAGCATTCCTGTAAAAATCATCAAAGACACCATCTAAATTGGAAGCTTGGGGTTTGTCTAGATAAGATAGGATAAAAAAGATCAAGATAAAATAAAAACGTGGGAAGAACCTAGATTAGAACCTTGAATCACTCTAATTTTCTCACAAAGCACACAGCAGTGCAGTACATGAGGTACAAAGCACACAGCAGTGCAGTACATGAGGTACAAAGCACACAGCAGTGCAGTGCATGAGGTTAACACACAGCAGTGCAGTACATGAGGTACAAAGCACACAGCAGTGCAGTACATGAGGTACAAAGCACACAGCAGTGCAGTACATGAGGTACAAAGCACACAGCAGTGCAGTGCATGAGGTTAACACACAGCAGTGCAGTACATGAGGTACAAAGCACACAGCAGTGCAGTGCATGAGGTTAACACACAGCAGTGCAGTACATGAGGTACAAAGCACACAGCAGTGCAGTACATGAGGTTAACACACAGCAGTGCAGTGCATTAGGTTGTACTTGCACTTGATTCTCATCACTTTGTGAAAAGAAGCAGCTGAATCTGATCGCGCACCCTGGGGCCTTGGCACAGGCAGCGGGTCAGAGGAAGACAAACTGACTAGATCAGTTACACACTGACTATTCACACTGGCATCTACAGTAGCAGCTAGCCACATCATCAGCCAGCTGCCATGTGACTATTCACACTGGCATCTACAGTAGCAGCTAGCCACATCATCAGCCAGCTGCCATGTAGGCCTACGAGGACGAGAACACAAGACCGTTGGTAAAAGCAGCAGGCAGCAGGTGCTCACCTACGTAAGCGACATGACTAATTGGTGACAGGCACCACCGTCAATAAAACAAACCACAACGCGTCCGGGAGAAACCACAAACTACAGAGCCTGACCACTGAAACTAACGTTAATTGCTAATTCAAATAAACCATATGACGTTAGATCTGTCTGATCATCATCTTCTGGGAAAACGTGCGATCCAAAAGTGCGCTCCTCACCTTCCCATTCCGCAAACGGAGAAGTTGTTCCCAATGCATTTTATCCAAAGTGAAGGCGCACTGTATTTTCATGTCCTGTCACCTCGGCTCGGGTTTAAATCCTTGAAGATAATCCCGCTCGGGAGGATCTGTTTTCGCCTTCTCTCTCTCTCTCAGACTACCCGCGCTTGTTGTGAAAGTTGAAGCGAGCGCACCTGAAACTATCTACCCCGGCTCTCTGCCTCGCCCCGCCCCCTCACTGAGAGGTGACGTAACCCACTGAGCTTGAGGCTCCGCTGAGCGGGTGCCGGGTGACAGACAGCCACACGTCAATCATCCTGTCTCGCTGTGTGCACAAATAGAAAGAGACATTTCTAGCTTTTTGCTGAAGTATGTGCGCTATGTAGGTCTACTGTTCTGCTGAAGTATGTGCGCTATGTAGGTCTACTGTTCTGCTAGGCTATGATACAATAATAATAATAATAATGTAATCAGTGGTGGTGCCTGGAGAAGTGGGTATAGGCTACTCTTAATTTATGACCCAATTATTTTTTAAACAGCAATAAACGCCCTGTGTTATAATTAGTGGCATGTATGACATCACTGATGACATCACAATTGCTCAAGTGACATCACTGATGACATCACAATTGCTTGAGTGACATCACTGATGACATCACAATTGCTCAAGTGACATCACTGATGACATCACAATTTTGAGTGACATCACTTATGACATCACTGATATTGCTCAAGTGACATCATTGGTGACATCACAATTGCTTTACAAAGAACGGACCTTTGATCTACTAGGCATATTGCGCGCTCGATTCCTAGGCTCGCCCAGCTGGTTCCTTGATGGCATACTTCAGGGATACTGGATCACATGTCCTGGAGCTGCAACATACAGCTGTCCAGACGGGGGTCTGAAGCCAGACTCCCACTTCTTTTTTGTGACATCACTGATCACTGATGATGTCACGGTGGGATTTATGACATCACTGATGATGTCACACATCACTGGGGATTTATGACAATGTCACAGTGGGATTTATGACAACACTGATGATGTCACAGTGGATTTATGACATCACAGTGGGACATGGGACAGACTCCCAGCTCCCAGTTATATACTGATGATGATGCTAAAGTCACAAACAAAATGAATAAATACTTAGGCAACAAAATAAAACAAGGAGGAAGTAAAACACCACAACTGAGATATTGATGCTCAGAATTGCCTTAGCTTAGCCTATGTATAAAAAGAGAGAGGGAAAGAGAGAGAGAGAGAGAGAGAGAGAGAGAGGGAGAGAGAGAGAGAGAGGAGAAACAGAATTATCCATATAGTTTGAGCTTCATCAAAAAGTGAGACATGTCCAACTCGAAAAGAGAAGGAAAGGATAATTTCAACAGGTTTATTTATAGAAAAACTATAATAACCCTAAATTGGTCAAGTTCTGAAATGCTGTGGTTTTTATTGTAAACAAGAAATCATGATAATACCCCTAATAGTCCATTTTTATGGGGACTGTGGTGCTCAATAGTGAGTGTTATCATAGGCTTACTTTCCAGTAGGCGATTTAAAAAAATCTGTATGGTACAACTTATATATTCCTGTAGAGACTTAAAGTTGTTTTGTTATCTATCCTTCTGTGGATACTAAGGTGTTTTTCACACGGGAAAACTGTTTTTCAGATCAGATTGTAGAAGCGTGAGGACAAATCCTGAAATCCAGTTTAACAAGAGACTGCAGGTCAGCCTCGGCCGCAATGTGAGACCGTCCTGTCAACCTCCAGCCTCCCTCTGTCTCTGTGTCCCTTCAACCTCCAGCCTCCCTCTGTCTCTGTGTCCCATCAACCCCCAGCCTCCCTCTGTCTCTGTGTCCCATCAACCCCCAGCCTCCCTCTGTCTCTGTGTCCCATCAACCCCCAGCCTCCCTCTCTGTCTCTGTGTTCCATCAACCCCCAGCCTCCCTCTGTCTCTGTGTCCCATCAACCCCCAGCCTCCCTCTGTCTCTGTGTCCCATCAACCCCCAGCCTCCCTCTGTCTCTGTGTCCCATCAACCCCCAGCCTCCCTCTCTGTCTCTGTGTTCCATCAACCCCCAGCCTCCCTCTGTCTCTGTGTCCCATCAACCCCCAGCCTCCCTCTGTGTCTCTGTGTCCCATCAACCCCCAGCCTCCCTCTGTCTCTGTGTCCCATCAACCTCCAGCCTCCCTCTGTCTCTGTGTCCCATCAACCCCCAGCCTCCCTCTCTGTCTCTGTGTCCCATCAACCCCCAGCCTCCCTCTGTCTCTGTGTCCCATCAACCTCCAGCCTCCCTCTGTGTCTCTGTGTCCCATCAACCCCCAGCCTCTCTCTGTCTCTGTGTCCCATCAACCCCCAGCCTCCCTCTGTCTCTGTGTCCCATCAACCCCCAGCCTCCCTCTGTCTCTGTGTCCCATCAACCTCCAGCCTCCCTCTGTGTCTCTGTGTCCCATCAACCCCCAGCCTCCCTCTGTCTCTGTGTCCCATCAACCTCCAGCCTCCCTCTGTCTCTGTGTCCCATCAACCCCCAGCCTCCCTCTGTCTCTGTGTCCCATCAACCTCCAGCCTCCCTCTGTCTCTGTGTCCCATCAACCCCCAGCCTCCCTCTGTCTCTGTGTCCCATCAACCCCCAGCCTCCCTCTGTCTCTGTGTCCCATCAACCCCCAGCCTCCCTCTGTCTCTGTGTCCCATCAACCCCCAGCCTCCCTCTGTCTCTGTGTCCCATCAACCCCCAGCCTCCCTCTGTCTCTGTGTCCCATCAACCCCCAGCCTCCCTCTGTCTCTGTGTCCCATCAACCTCCAGCCTCCCTCTGTCTCTGTGTCCCATCAACCCCCAGCCTCCCTCTGTCTCTGTGTCCCATCAACCCCCAGCCTCCCTCTGTCTCTGTGTCCCATCAACCTCCAGCCTCCCTCTGTGTCTCTGTGTCCCATCAACCTCCAGCCTCCCTCTGTGTCTCTGTGTCCCATCAACCCCCAGCCTCCCTCTGTGTCTCTGTGTCCCATCAACCCCCAGCCTCCCTCTGTCTCTGTGTCCCATCAACCCCCAGCCTCCCTCTGTCTCTGTGTCCCATCAACCCCCAGCCTCCCTCTGTCTCTGTGTCCCATCAACCTCCAGCCTCCCTCTGTGTCTCTGTGTCCCATCAACCTCCAGCCTCCCTCTGTCTCTGTGTCCCATCAACCTCCAGCCTCCCTCTGTCTCTGTGTCCCATCAACCTCCAGCCTCCCTCTGTGTCTCTGTGTCCCATCAACCTCCAGCCTCCCTCTGTCTCTGTGTCCCATCAACCTCCAGCCTCCCTCTGTCTCTGTGTCCCATCAACCTCCAGCCTCCCTCTGTCTCTGTGTCCCATCAACCTCCAGCCTCCCTCTGTCTCTGTGTCCCATCAACCTCCAGCCTCCCTCTGTCTCTGTGTCCCATCAACCTCCAGCCTCCCTCTGTCTCTGTGTCCCATCAACCTCCAGCCTCCCTCTGTCTCTGTGTCCCATCAACCTCCAGCCTCCCTCTGTCTCTGTGTCCCATCAACCCCCAGCCTCTCTCTCTGTCTCTGTGTCCCATCAACCTCCAGCCTCCCTCTGTCTCTGTGTCCCATCAACCTCCAGCCTCCCTCTGTCTCTGTGTCCCATCAACCCCCAGCCTCCCTCTGTGTCTCTGTGTCCCATCAACCTCCAGCCTCCCTCTGGCTCTGTGCCAGCCGATGGAGAGGATTACAATGGGGCAAGAAAAACCAGTCCCCCCCCCCCCCCCCCCCACACACACACAGACACACAGGTGAGGGGACACACAGGTGAGGGGACACACCTGAGCCTGCGGCACATTCTTCTAGGTGTAGAGAATAGGGTGACAATAGGGATTTGGCAAGTCTTCCATTTTCAATTTGGGTTTGTTTATCTTTCAAAGTCTAGGCGGCGTTGCATTGTGCTTATTACTGTATGTCTATTATAGCAAGTAGGCCCACATCCATGGCTCCATACAGTAAAGTGTAATCACTGTAAATCCTCTGATCAGATGAATCAGAGCTCTACTGTAGAATGGCATGCTAGGGTTAGCATATCACTGCATGCTAGGGTTAGCATATCACTGCATGCTAGGGTTAGCATATCACTGCATGCTAGGGTTAGCATATCACTGCATGCTAGGGTTAGCATATCACTGCATGCTAGGGTTAGCATATCACTGCATGCTAGGGTTAGCATATCACTGCATGCTAGGGTTAGCATGTCACTGCATGCTAGGGTTAGCATATCACTGCATGCTAGGGTTAGCATATCACTGCATACTAGGGTTAGCATATCACTGCATGCTAGGGTTAGCATATCACTGCATGCTAGGGTTAGCATATCACTGCATGCTAGGGTTAGCATATCACTGCATGCTAGGGTTAGCATATCACTGCATACTAGGGTTAGCATATCACTGCATGCTAGGGTTAGCATATCACTGCATGCTAGGGTTAGCATATCACTGCATGCTAGGGTTAGCATATCACTGCATGCTAGGGTTAGCATATCACTGCATGCTAGGGTTAGCATATCACTGCATGCTAGGGTTAGCATATCACTGCATGCTAGGGTTAGCATATCACTCACTGCATGCTAGGGTTAGCATATCACTGCATGCTAGGGTTAGCATATCACTCATGCTAGGGTTAGCATATCACTGCATGCTAGGGTTAGCATATCACTGCATGCTAGGGTTAGCATATCACTGCATGCTAGGGTTAGCATATCACTGCATGCTAGGGTTAGCATATCACTGCATGCTAGCCTGGTAGTCAACAGCCGGGAAGTGACAGGTGAGACCTCAGAGCAGCACATGGTCCGTTGTGATATATAAACACATTATAAATAGCTTCATGTGCATGCAGGAAAGCATGAATGAGCCCCTCCAATTATTACACACCAGAGTCTCTCACACGCACGCGTCCATTATATCATTATTACACACCAGAGTCTCTCACACGCACACGTCCATTATATCATTATTACACACCAGAGTCTCTCACACGCACACGTCCATTATATCATTATTACACACCAGAGTCTCTCACACGCACACGTCCATTATATCATTATTACACACCAGAGTCTCTCACACGCACACGTCCATTATATCATTATTACACACCAGAGTCTCTCACACGCACACGTCCATTATATCATTATTACACACCAGAGTCTCTCACACGCACACGTCCATTATATCATTATTACACACCAGAGTCTCTCACACGCACACGTCCATTATATCATTATTACACACCAGAGTCTCTCACACGCACACGTCCATTATATCATTATTACACACCAGAGTCTCTCACACGCACACGTCCATTATATCATTATTACACACCAGAGTCTCTCACACGCACACGTCCATTATATCATTATTACACACCAGAGTCTCTCACACGCACACGTCCATTATATCATTATTACACACCAGAGTCTCTCACACGCACACGTCCATTATATCATTATTACACACCAGAGTCTCTCACACGCACACGTCCATTATATCATTATTACACACCAGAGTCTCTCACACGCACGCGTCCATTATATCATTATTACACACCAGAGTCTCTCACACGCACACGTCCATTATATCATTATTACACACCAGAGTCTCTCACACGCACGCGTCCATTATATCATTATTACACACCAGAGTCTCTCACACGCACACGTCCATTATATCATTATTACACACCAGAGTCTCTCACACGCACACGTCCATTATATCATTATTACACACCAGAGTCTCTCACACGCACACGTCCATTATATCATTATTACACACCAGAGTCTCTCACACGCACACGTCCATTATATCATTATTACACACCAGAGTCTCTCACACGCACACATCCATTATATCATTATTACACACCAGAGTCTCTCACACGCACGCGTCCATTATATCCATTATCTGTCCATTATATCCACACTTTACTTTTGGCCTTATTTGACCATCATTCACGCTGGACGTGAACCACATGATCTAATATCTGACATCTGGCATCTGACCCAAGATGTAGATAAAGAGTCTAGTCAGCTGATCGGGTTGAACTGGACTGCCCTGCCATGAACTGGACTGCCCTGCCATGCATGAGGGTAGATCAAGGTTTTTGCAATTGTGATAAGGAGAGACCTACACCCACTGACACCAGTAATCTATGCCCTTTCACTGATGCAAAGAACGCACTATCAGCACAGTCCATCAATTATGTAAAGCAGACAAATCATATATGAGAGGGATGAACCTCAGTGACACTTAGGTCACTTATTCTTTACTGAAATCCCTCCTCTGCATTTGACCCATCCTCTACTAGGATCTGGTCAGTCAGGTGGATTTTCCCAGGGCGTTGCCATTTATACATTTACAATGTGATTCATGTGACAGCTGTATATTCTCTGTCTCTATGAGCTCACCACTCTGTCACCAGGCAGCTATGACCTCACCACTCTGTCACCAGGCAGCTATGACCTCACCACTCTGTCACCAGGCAGCTATGAGCTCACCACTCTGTCACCAGGCAGCTATGAGCTCACTTCCAAACTGGTTCCACTCGCTACATGTGACACTGTTGTGACATCAGGGGGTTGTGAGCAGACATAGCACAGCGACGCTTCATTCCCGGCCTTCGGAGGCAGCAGAGTTCCGGTCATGGATGCGTGCGACGTGCAGTTTTTTGCCTGTTGAGAAGGCCGTGTGTCATCCTGAGTGTTTGAGTTCTCCTCTGACTAATCATGTGACTAATCATGTGACTAATCATGTGTGTAATTAAAGATGGCCAACTGAAGGATTATGCTAATTTCCCAGGGCTTGATAGAGCCAGGCATGCTAATGGAGCGATGAGGGACAGACAGCACATCACCAGAGTCACTGGAGCCTAATGAGGCAAGCTGTGTGTGTGTGTGTGTGTGTGTGTGTGTGTGTGCGTGTGCGTGTGTGTGTGTGTGTGCGTGTGCGTGTGTGTGTGTGTGTGCGTGTGTGTGTGTGTGTGTGGGTGCATGTGTGCGTGTGTGCGTGTGTGCGTGTGTGCGTGTGTGTGTGCTCGCAAGTATGTGATAGAGGGCTGCCTGATCACACTCTGATTAGGCTTCATCAGTAAGACAAAGTGTCTTCATGGACAGACAGACAGACTCACTCTCACACACACACACACACACACACACACACACACACACACACACACACACACACACACACACACACACACACACACACACACACACACACACACACCATTGCCCCTCCGCCCGTGTCTAAGCCTCCAAACTGGGTCTGCCTGCTGGTCCGGGCCTGGTTGTGCAACAGGCTCTGATCCATGCAAAGCTGTTTCGGGCCGAACCTGCCTGACCCAGGATCCAGCAGGTGAACCCGCAACAACACACAGACTTATGGACACACAGACTCACACATGTGTAAAGCATTCCCAGGCTCATGCTGTTAGATATGCATCACGCATCATTAGACACACACTGAGAACATCTCTCTCTGACGCAGGTCG
Source organism: Poromitra crassiceps (assembly GCF_964638095.1). Lineage (NCBI taxonomy): Eukaryota > Metazoa > Chordata > Actinopteri > Beryciformes > Melamphaidae > Poromitra > Poromitra crassiceps. The sequence continues at coordinate 33,052 of NW_028151547.1, read as the reverse complement.
TGAAGGCTGTCACAAGACCCCATCCTCTGTTCTCTGCAACCTCTTCTTCTCTCTCCTCATGTCTCCAGACATGCCATTCCCTCCCTGCCCTCTTCTCCTCTAAGCTGTGTTTCATGTGTTGGGTTGTTTCTGTCAGAGGACTACGGTGACTTCAGGTTCTGGTTTATGTTGAGATGTTCTGATGGACGAGGAGTGGAAAACGCACACAGTCTTAAGCTTCTTCTCATTAGGGGTGGGGGAAAAAATCGATTCACCTAAGTATCGCGATTTTTAATGTCACGATATTTTGGATCGATCTTTTATTCCAGAATCGATAATCGCAAAAAAAAAAAAAAAAATTTTTTTTTTTTTTTTTTTTTGGGTGCTTGCAGTCAGGCCACTCACTGAACAGCAGGCCAGGTCTACTGGTTTACTAGTGGTTTTATTACTTTATTAGTTAGTCTGAAGTAATAATTACACTTCAGGGTTAAAGTGGGTGCATCTCATTGTAAAATTGGACTTCAAACGGCCCAAATCTGGCTTCAAACGGCCAAAATTGGGCTTCAAACGGCC
>NW_028151547.1:5000-27500 GCF_964638095.1 Poromitra crassiceps | reverse complement strand
TCTGCTTACCCTGTCTGCACCAGAGCCATTTAGACTCTGCTTACCCTGTCTGCACCAGAGCCATTTAGACTCTGCTTACCCTGTCTGCACCAGAGCCATTTAGACTCTGCTTACCCTGTCTGCACCAGAGCCATTTAGACTCTGCTTACCCTGTCTGCACCAGAGCCATTTAGACTCTGCTTACCCTGTCTGCACCAGAGCCATTTAGACTCTGCTTACCCTGTCTGCACCAGAGCCATTTAGACTCTGCTTACCCTGTCTGCACCAGAGCCATTTAGACTCTGCTTACCCGTCTGCACCAGAGCCATTTAGACTCTGCTTACCCTGTCTGCACCAGAGCCATTTAGACTCTGCTTACCCTGTCTGCACCAGAGCCATTTAGACTCTGCTTACCCTGTCTGCACCAGAGCCATTTAGACTCTGCTTACCCTGTCTGCACCAGAGCCATTTAGACTCTGCTTACCCTGTCTGCACCAGAGCCATTTAGACTCTGCTTACCCGTCTGCACCAGAGCCATTTAGACTCTGCTTACCCTGTCTGCACCAGAGCCATTTAGACTCTGCTTACCCTGTCTGCACCAGAGCCATTTAGACTCTGCTTACCCTGTCTGCACCAGAGCCATTTAGACTCTGCTTACCCTGTCTGCACCAGAGCCATTTAGACTCTGCTTACCCTGTCTGCACCAGAGCCATTTAGACTCTGCTTACCCTGTCTGCACCAGAGCCATTTAGACTCTGCTTACCCTGTCTGCACCAGAGCCATTTAGACTCTGCTTACCCTGTCTGCACCAGAGCCATTTAGACTCTGCTTACCCTGTCTGCACCAGAGCCATTTAGACTCTGCTTACCCTGTCTGCACCAGAGCCATTTAGACTCTGCTTACCCCGTCTGCACCAGAGCCATTTAGACTCTGCTTACCCCGTCTGCACCAGAGCCATTTAGACTCTGCTTACCCTGTCTGCACCAGAGCCATTTAGACTCTGCTTACCCTGTCTGCACCAGAGCCATTTAGACTCTGCTTACCCTGTCTGCACCAGAGCCATTTAGACTCTGCTTACCCGGCTGCACCAGAGCCATTTAGACTCTGCTTACCCTGTCTGCACCAGAGCCATTTAGACTCTGCTTACCCTGTCTGCACCAGAGCCATTTAGACTCTGCTTACCCTGTCTGCACCAGAGCCATTTAGACTCTGCTTACCCTGTCTGCACGAGAGCCATTTAGACTCTGCTTACCCTGTCTGCACCAGAGCCATTTAGACTCTGCTTACCCTGTCTGCACCAGAGCCATTTAGACTCTGCTTACCCTGTCTGCACCAGAGCCATTTAGACTCTGCTTACCCTGTCTGCACCAGAGCCATTTAGACTCTGCTTACCCTGTCTGCACCAGAGCCAGAGAGAGAGAGAGTGGCGTCAGCGGAGGACCAAAATGCGTGACTCATTAGCCAATGAACAGCCAGGAAGGGGTCTCGCGCTACTTTTGAATGCTAAAATAAAGCTGATAAATTTGATTTAAAAAAACCCTAAAAACTTTCAGAGTACAACACAAACTGTCCATTTTGCTGCAACTTGACAGTGCTGCTTAATCCAGTACCTTACTTCCTGGAACTCTTGAGAGTAAAAAACTGGTCCATTGGAGTGAATGGAGATGTCGCGACTCTTCTATCTACACGGCTCTGCTCTGCACCCGCTGTCTCCTTCTTCCTGCTTTTCACTGACATCACCCTCTTTCTGTCCTCATGGTTTCACTTCCCACTCAGCCGAGCCAAATCAAGTCGCGCTGATATTTCACACAAAAGACATGTTTTTAAATGGAAATCCACTTCATGCTTTCTTTAAGGGGATCCAATTTGGCAACAATGAAGCCCATTCACCAGCTATGGGCAATTACATAACTCATGAGCGCACACACACACACACACACACACACACACACACACACACACACACACACACACACAGACACAGACACAGACACAGACACACACACACACACACTAAGTTGTACTAATAATCATGCGAAACACACAGATGCGTGCGCGCACGCACACACGCACGCACACACACACACACGCGCGCGCACACACACACACACACGCACGCACGCACGCACGCACACACACACACACACACACACACACACACACACACACACACACACACACTGCCAGAGCTTGCCAGTAACTAGCCGTTGTGTTAAGGAATTCAGTGGGCATGAGAAAAGGCCTGTTGTGTCCACTTGAAGGTTGTCAAAAGTATCAGTATCGATACGTCTCGATACACAAAACTATACAGGGATACAATATTCATTTGCAACAGTATCAATTACCAGAAGTGCTTTCTCTTAATGAAAAATCACACATACTACTGATTTCTCCATCCTTATCATTGGTGGGTATCTGTTGCTTCAACAAGCTCAAAGTGTTCTGATAGGCTGATGACGAGAGCAGGTGTGATCTGCTGTGTTCTGATAGGCTGATGACTAGAGCAGGTGTGATCTGCTGTGTTCTGATAGGCTGATGACTAGAGCAGGTGTGATCTGCTGTGTTCTGATAGGCTGATGACTAGAGCAGGTGTGATCTGCTGTGTAAGTGCAAAGTTTTTGAGTTTAATCGGACCAAAAATGATGGAGAAGCGTCCATCTGTCTTTGTTTATTCTTATGCCTCTTGATGTGTTGTAACCCCGCCCCCCCCCCCCACCCCACAGTGGTATTGAAATTGGTGAAGTGGTATTGGCAGAGTATCGATATTTTCCTGGGTATCGGTATCGAAGTTAGAAATTCTAATAGCCTATCGTGACGACCCTAGTCCACTTCCACCAGAACCAAACACACATCAGCAGCTCAGCTCCAAGATCTGAGGAAAAGTGGGGGGGTGGACTCTTAGCTTCTCTTGGCCCAACCATCACAACAAAGGCTTTCAGTCCCTGTGATGTCACACAGCCTCAGGATTGGCGGGTTTCACAGCTTCTAAGTCTCTGAAACGCCTTTTATGGTCTTTATTTAGTTACAAAACACAGGAGACGTCACACAGACCCCTTTTCTGATAGCCCAGCGGTCATGTGACACGTGCATCAAGGTGGACAATGGTACAACTTTCATGGCGTAGGTATGAATCCTTTAAGACAGTGATACTCAACTTGCGGACCGCGATGGAATTGCAAAAAAATAAAAAAAATAAAAAAATAAAAAAATAAAAAAATAAAAAAATAAAAAAATAAAAAAATAAATGTACAGTGCACCTGAACGCAACATGCAAGATACTTGCTGAATAAGTGTCCAAATGTTCATGTCATTCTGGCCAATACTCCACTTCTGTTATAACATTTCAGTCTGGAATATGGAATATCTTTCAATAATCTATGATTTAGCTGCTAAATTGTCTGCTCGCTACCCAGGCTCTTATGTATGTACTTAACCTAACTAACTATCCGGTGTGCACAACATTGTCAGACTAAACTCCGGCTGACACCCTAAAAACCTACAATCTGCTACAGAAAAATGTATATTGTTTGTTTATTAACTGGCCCCTGGCGACGAAAGTGGCCCCCGGGCAAAGCAAGTTGAGTATCCCTGCTTTAAAACATGAATACAATGAGCTAAAAAATGCACACATGCATGAGAATAAACCTCAAAACACATTCAGTCTACTACTACTGATGGGCGCACACACACACACACACACACACACACACACACACACACACACACACACACACACACACACACACACACACACACACACACACACACACACACACACACACAGTCTACAGGTGGAGACTCACGGTGGTGGGAGTAGGAGTAGGAGGTGGAGAGGAGTCAGCAGTTACCAGGTTGATGATGACCTCCATGGCGGGCAGGGGGCTCATCACTCTGAACGCACTCCCAAACAAAGTCCACTCAAAGTCCACTTCTTCACAACAAGTCCGGGAGACAGAGACTCGGGATGATCGAATATCCACAATCCATAGTCCAGCAGCACTGAACCTGCTCAGTCGCTCCAGCAGCACTGAACCTGCTCAGTCGCTCCAGCAGCACTGAACCTGCTCAGTCGCTCCAGCAGCACTGAACCTGCTCAGTCGCTCCAGCAGCACTGAACCTTGACTAGTGATGATAGTGCTGCAGAGTCTAGACACTTAGCTTGCTGCTACCGGAGGAAGAGGCTCCTCAGAGCTCATGCTTCACCGCTAACACACACACACACACACACACACACACACACACTCCGCCAGCACGTCGTAACCCAGCAGAGAGCCTATGGAACGCACACACACACACACACACACACACACACACACACACACACACACACACTCTGCCAGTACGTCGTAACCCGGCAGAGAGCCTATGGAACGCACACACACACACATACACACACACACATAAACACACACACACACACACACACACACATACAGTATGCGCTTCGGCGAGCACACCTCCCACAGATGGGGGGGGACGGGGGGGGAGGTGTTGGTGGGAGAACAAGGAATCCTCTGGATGAAGCGTGGTCGGATGCAGACGTGGGGGAAAGCAGAGCAGCGTGGTCGGATGCAGACGTGGGGGAAAGCAGAGCAGCGTGGGTCGGATGCAGACGTGGGGGAAAGCAGAGCAGCTTGGGTCTGATGCAGACGTGGGGGAAAGCAGAGCAGCGTGGTCGGATGCAGACGTGGGGGAAAGCAGAGCAGCGTGGTCGGATGGAAGTGGAGGGATAAAAGAAGGAAGAGTTGACTGTGGCCTGAAGTGTTGAACGAGTCCGTCGGCCATCAAATCCTCCAAGGAGAGAAAAGAGAGGCAGAGAGCCGGAGGACGGATGTGAGGGGAGAGAGGGAGGGGAAGGCAGGGGAAGCCCACCAGGAGCTGTCACTGAGAGAGAGAGAGAGAGAGAGAGGGAGGGAGTGAGGGGGAGAGAGAGAGAGGGAGTGAGAGATTGAGGGAGTGAGAGAGCAAAGGAGAGAGAGAGAGGGAGGGAGGGAGTGAGGGGGAGAGAGAGAGAGGGAGTGAGAGATTGAGGGAGTGAGAGAGCAAAGGAGAGAGAGAGAGGGAGGGAGGGAGTGAGGGAGTGAGAGAGAGAGGGAGTGAGAGAGAGAGGGAGTGAGAGAGAGAGGGAGTGAGAGAGAGAGGGAGTGAGAGAGCAAAGGAGAGAGAGAGAGGGAGGGAGGGAGTGAGGGGGAGAGAGAGAGAGGGAGTGAGAGAGAGAGGGAGTGAGAGAGAGAGGGAGTGAGAGAGCAAAGGAGAGAGAGAGAGAGGGAGTGAGGGGGGGGAGAGAGAGAGAGGGAGTGAGAGAGCTCAGGGAAGGGAGGGAGGGGGGGACTTTTCTTTCTGTTAGGAGTTTCTAGGCCAGCTCAACTCTGCAACAGTGAGTGACTGAGGGAAAAAGAACTCGTGAAGAGGGGGGGGGGGGGGGGTTCTCCGTTCCCTCCTTGCAATTACCACACAATTTCATTGTCACAGCCAATCAGCTTCCTGAGTCATCGTGCTGTAACGAATCACCTTCCACAGCCTGTGTAGCCCACACCAACTGACCAATCACACGTCATATAACCTGGATTACACAATCAATTGTGCTTCAAGTGCCATTAATTTGTCTAGACGTAACAACTCGTACTCTACTAGTCCATGTTGAGTATCCATCCAGCAGATGTCTATCAACAAGTGTTTGTGGGCCATGTATATAACATGTATATAACATGTATATAACATATATATGTATATAAGATGAAATGTACAGATCTAAAGAAGTGGAACAGTTTCAGTTCAAGCAGGATAAACCCCTTTTCAGATTACACAGTCATAAGACGGCTACAAAGCTGCAATTCAAAACTGTGCAAATGTGCGCACACGTGCATTATGGTCTAAATGCTTCACTGTTCAAACAAAAGTGTTTCATTAGTTTGACAGTTATTGAGAGTTGATTTGAGTTAAGGTGTGGACCAGTGATGACATTCATGCACAAATGACATCACTGGTCCACAACTAACCACAATGAACTCAAATCAACTCTCAATAACCGCCAAACTAAATGAATGCCTGCAAAACGGTTTAGAGTTTTCTGTTATACTACTGATTTTTGTAATGATACAAAGCTGGTTGAAAATCGATTGTATTGTCACAGCAACTCGACTAACCCTTTTAGACTGGTCAATCACACATCAGAAGAAGTGGAGAGCTGAACAAACACCATTCTAGCAACGCTGAAGTTAAGTTGCAACAAAATGCGGGTGATTCAAACCACCACTTCAAACAGTGTAAGAACCAATGAGGGTGGAGAAGTGAAGCAAGGGGGGAAGACAGGACAAGGCCGACCAAAGACTTCTGCACACAGGCTGAGAGGAGGGAGGGGGCGAAGGGGACGATGAATACAGGATTTAATAAGTGGGAGGAGGAGTTAGGGGACCAAGAGTGAGGGGGGAGGATTTAGGGGAAAAAGCTGCTTATATAAGAGCAAACCTCACTTGCTCAGAGGGTCGCGAGGGAGTGTGTGACGTGTTGAATCACAGGGGCACATGCTGGCAGCATCAGTGGTTTAAAGTAAGCCACATGCCAGCAAAGAGACAGTGAGCTAAACATTAGCAAAGAGACAGTCGGCTAAACATTAGCAAAGAGACAGTGGGCTAAACATTAGCAAAGAGACAGTCGGCTAAACATTAGCAAAGAGACAGTCGGCTAAACATTAGCAAAGAGACAGTGGGCTAAACATTAGCAAAGAGACAGTCGGCTAAACATTAGCAAAGAGACAGTGGGCTAAACATTAGCAAAGAGACAGTCGGCTAAACATTAGCAAAGAGACAGTCGGCTAAACATTAGCAAAGAGACAGTCGGCTAACCATTAGCAAAGAGACAGTGGGCTAACCATTAGCAAAGAGACAGTCGGCTAACCATTAGCAAAGAGACAGTGGGCTAACCATTAGCAAAGAGACAGTTGGCTAAACATTAGCAAAGAGACAGTGGGCTAACCATTAGCAAAGAGACAGTCGGCTAACCATTAGCAAAGAGACAGTCGGCTAACCATTAGCAAAGAGACAGTTGGCTAAACATTAGCAAAGAGACAGTGGGCTAACCATTAGCAAAGAGACAGTCGGCTAACCATTAGCAAAGAGACAGTCGGCTAAACATTAGCAAAGAGACAGTCGGCTAACCATTAGCAAAGAGACAGTCGGCTAACCATTAGCAAAGAGACAGTCGGCTAAACATTAGCAAAGAGACAGTGGGCTAACCATTAGCAAAGAGACAGTGGGCTAAACATTAGCAAAGAGACAGTCGGCTAACCATTAGCAAAGAGACAGTCGGCTAACCATTAGCAAAGAGACAGTCGGCTAACCATTAGCAAAGAGACAGTGGGCTAACCATTAGCAAAGAGACAGTCGGCTAACCATTAGCAAAGAGACAGTCGGCTAACCATTAGCAAAGAGACAGTCGGCTAACCATTAGCAAAGAGACAGTCGGCTAACCATTAGCAAAGAGACAGTCGGCTAACCATTAGCAAAGAGACAGTCGGCTAACCATTAGCAAAGAGACAGTGGGCTAACCATTAGCAAAGAGACAGTCGGCTAACCATTACCAAAGAGACAGTCGGCTAACCATTAGCAAAGAGACAGTCGGCTAACCATTAGCAAAGAGACAGTGGGCTAACCATTAGCAAAGAGACAGTCGGCTAACCATTAGCAAAGAGACAGTCGGCTAACCATTAGCAAAGAGACAGTGGGCTAACCATTAGCAAAGAGACAGTCGGCTAACCATTAGCAAAGAGACAGTCGGCTAACCATTAGCAAAGAGACAGTCGGCTAAACATTAGCAAAGAGACAGTCGGCTAACCATTAGCAAAGAGACAGTCGGCTAACCATTAGCAAAGAGACAGTCGGCTAAACATTAGCAAAGAGACAGTCGGCTAACCATTAGCAAAGAGACAGTGGGCTAACCATTAGCAAAGAGACAGTGGGCTAACCATTAGCAAAGATACAGTCGGCTAACCATTAGCAAAGAGACAGTCGGCTAACCATTAGCAAAGAGACAGTCGGCTAACCATTAGCAAAGAGACAGTCGGCTAACCATTAGCAAAGAGACAGTGGGCTAACCATTAGCAAAGAGACAGTCGGCTAACCATTAGCAAAGAGACAGTGGGCTAACCATTAGCAAAGAGACAGTCGGCTAAACATTAGCAAAGAGACAGTCGGCTAACCATTAGCAAAGAGACAGTCGGCTAAACATTAGCAGAGAGAGACAGTCGGCTAACCATTAGCAAAGAGACAGTCGGCTAACCATTAGCAAAGAGACAGTCGGCTAACCATTAGCAAAGAGACAGTGGGCTAACCATTAGCAAAGAGACAGTCGGCTAACCATTAGCAAAGAGACAGTCGGCTAACCATTAGCAAAGAGACAGTCGGCTAACCATTAGCAAAGAGACAGTCGGCTACTGCACTGATTCTCTCTAATTGAGTCCACATTAGAGTCATGGACGCCATTTGATGAGATTTTGTCTCTCTGACCCAAATCTGACAATATCTTTCACTGTCAGATATGATTCTGTCCAGAATTCCATGACTATCTGTATTGTATTGTATTGTATTGTATTGTATTGTATTGTGGGCAAAATGCTTGACTTTTAAATTGATAGGTTTGTTAGATTAGCATGTAATCCATGAACCCTTTTAGTTTAAAAGCATAAAATATTTTCATTGAATTATGAAGCTTTTGCACACACACACAAAAAAAAAGTTTTTATTTTTTATTTCCCTAAAAACTTTTCGCGGACCCCCTGGCAAAGTACCACGGACCCCCATTTGAGAACCACTGACGTAGAGAACCAATGGGCTATTGTGAAGCTGCACATCACTAAAGCTATATCCCCTTTATCTCCCTCCACTCATTCAGCCCTGTACATTACACTGTTTTTGAGTGAAGGTATTATCTCCTTATTCAAAGAAAGGAGCTGGTTCTCTCTCTCTCTCTCTCACTCACACACACACACACACACACACACACACACACACACACACACACACACACACACACACACACCCACACAGACACACCTCACGTAAAACCCCCATAAGGGATCATAAATAACAAAAGTAACCATCTTCACAATGCTATCTCTCCTGACGAATAGCTGCCAATCACCAGCCAGTGAGGGAAAGCCCGTGGCGAATATTCTGCCCAACAGGTTTCTAGGTGTTTTCAGAGGTGAAATTCTTTTCCCCTGATCTCAGTGTGATTCCTGCACGTCCTCACCTCCTGATCTCAGTGTGATTCCTGCACGTCCTCACCTCCTGATCTCAGTGTGATTCCTGCACGTCCTCACCTCCTGATCTCAGTGTGATTCCTGCACGTCCTCACTCCTGATCTCAGTGTGATTCCTGCACGTCCTCACCTCCTGATCTCAGTGTGATTCCTGCACGTCCTCACTCCTGATCTCAGTGTGATTCCTGCACGTCCTCACCTCCTGATCTCAGTGTGATTCCTGCACGTCCTCACCTCCTGATCTCAGTGTGATTCCTGCACGTCCTCACCTCCTGATCTCAGTGTGATTCCTGCACGTCCTCACCTCCTGATCTCAGTGTGATTCCTACACGTCCTCACCTCCTGATCTCAGTGTGATTCCTGCATGTCCTCACTCCTGATCTCAGTGTGATTCCTGCACGTCCTCACTCCTGATCTCAGTGTGATTCCTACACGTCCTCACCTCCTGATCTCAGTGTGATTCCTGCACGTCCTCACTCCTGATCTCAGTGTGATTCCTGCACGTCCTCACCTCCTGATCTCAGTGTGATTCCTGCACGTCCTCACTCCTGATCTCAGTGTGATTCCTACACGTCCTCACCTCCTGATCTCAGTGTGATTCCTGCACGTCCTCACCTCCTGATCTCAGTGTGATTCCTGCACGTCCTCACCTCCTGATCTCAGTGTGATTCCTGCACGTCCTCACTCCTGATCTCAGTGTGATTCCTGCACGTCCTCACCTCCTGATCTCAGTGTGATTCCTGCACGTCCTCACCTCCTGATCTCAGTGTGATTCCTGCACGTCCTCACCTCCTGATCTCAGTGTGATTCCTACACGTCCTCACCTCCTGATTTCAGTGTGATTCCTGCACGTCCTCACTCCTGATCTCAGTGTGATTCCTGCACGTCCTCACTCCTGATCTCAGTGTGATTCCTGCACGTCCTCACCTCCCGCAGGCCTATGTGGACTCCAGTGGTGTTCCGGTCCCTCTGGGAAAACCCAAACCGTAAGCATGGTTCAGGCTGCATCCCATTGTAGCATGCCTTACTGACATTCCCCAAATAGCAGAGTGGCTCCATAATGACAACCTCAGGGGACCTCACACAGTAACCGTCCTGTCCTGACACGTGACCGAGCGAAGAGAAATGGAGATCCTGGCTTGAGGGCAGTTTGACCTTGTTGGCACCAAACTGTATCAGGAGACGCAGAGATAAGCTGATATGTGATCTGTGCCTAGGAGGGATCCTAAATCACCGGCATAAATTAAAGTTTGCTGCTGGGACTCAAGCAGCGATGGAAGTGACACTCCTGGGATCCTGTCCGTTCAGCCATCAAACATGATATCTCACCTGGTATCACAGACACCACCATTGTGCAATTTGGACTCAAGCTGGAGGGATGATAAATATACTGATTGGCTTGATGGAGGCGTTATAAACATAACATATAACATATGAAAGGCAATATTGTTGAACTAGTGTGATATTGTTGTCAAATATATAAACATATATAAACAGGAGAGACCATAGAACATTTCACTGGGATAAAAAACAAAAAAAACTATGTTTTTTGTTGTTGTTTTGGTCCGAGTGAAATGTTCTATGGCCTCTCCTGATTCTAAATATAGCTGAATTGCTTGGTTTCACCAAGTAAAACTATTTTTTATAAGCATTTTACAAAAGGTCTATGGGAAAATAAATGGCGGATGAAATCTCTTGGTGCGCATGCTGAAGCAGGAAGTGACGTTGACTTTGGCTCTCTGTAGGTTATGACGGTGTGTTGAGCCGTTCATTGTACTGTATGGGAGTGTGAGAGAGGTTACGTAAAGGCAGAAGAGCGAGGCCTTTGTCTGCTCAGACTGGGGGTAAGTGAAGCCGAGAGAGGGGGAGAGGGGAGAGCCAGGCCCCCTGAACAATACCTTCCCCCATAAGAGAAGCCCCCTGTCCAGCCCTGGCTGTCCAGGCCTCCCTGCTCCCAGCTCCTGTCTAATCAATGGCTCTATTAGCAGTTCCATCAAAAGCATTGGGCACTTTAGACACAGTGGAGGGGTCAGAGAGCATGAAGGGTCTTCAGAGCCAACTCAAACACAAGGGCCAACCAGGAAGAGAAACAACACAATGAATACCAGTCAATTTCACGTCTGGTGGCAGATATGCGCCAATGAAGAATGGCATCGGTCCACCCCAACGGCGTAGCTACGGGTGTGCCTGGGTGTGCCAGTGCCACCCACACTGGCAGCTGGCACACCCCAAAAAGGGGGGGGGGGGAATAAAGTGTTTTGTCTGTTTGTCTGCAAAACACATCAGCTGTCATGCACAGCCTGTCATGCTATGCCTCTGTGCCCCAGAGCATCATGGGAAACTAGCTACGCTGTCTAGTGAAGTAAACAACGCTATGCCTCTGTGCCCCAGAGCATCATGGGAAACTAGCTACGCTGTCTAGTGAAGTAAACAACGCTATGCCTCTGTGCCCCAGAGCATCATGGGAAACTAGCTACGCTGTCTAGTGAAGTAAACAAATGCAGCCGCAGCGCCAAATCAAGAAGACATGAAACAGAGCTCGCTTTTAAGCTTTTTCGACAAAGGCAAAGAAACGTCGCATTGACGAGGAAGAAGATGACTCGTCGAGTCGTCGCCCTCCCCCTCAACAAGTGCTGCTTGTTAGTGCACCTGTTCCCGCACCTGTATTGGTGGTGGACAGTGGAGAGACAGACGATGATGAAGATGATGCAGCCGAAACAATGACGTTAATAACAGCGGGGGGACGCAGCCAAAAATACACCGGTGGCTTGTGCAGCAGCAGAGCCAGAGGACACTGAGAACGCTACAGATCTCTCTGCAGTAGACGAACCTGCATGCCAACCAAACTTGCGTTCTTTCCCGACTAGAACACTCATTGGAAAAAGTAGGTGAGACTTTTTTGAGATACTAAACAAAGTGGTTTTATATGTTGCCAAAAAACACAATTGAATTGACTGCTTCTACCTGCTAATAATGAGTGTGAAAAGGAGCAAACATTGATGCTTATGGTCATATGGTCCTATCTTAATATTCCTCTAAATCTGGTTTGAAAAGACCCACATTTGTTTGGGTGGCGAACCAAATGGTTCGCCCCCTGGCACACCCTGTCTTTCTGTGGCACACCCAATGTGCCAAGTCTGCCTATGCCAGTGGTCCACCCCACAGACCTACAGTGGTCCACCCCACAGACCTACAGTGGTCCACCCCACAGACCTAAGGCCAGTGGTCCACCCCACAGACCTACAGTGGTCCACCCCACAGACCTAAGGCCAGTGGTCCACCCCACAGACCTAAGGCCAGTGGTCCACCCCACAGACCTAAGGCCAGTGGTCCACCCCACAGACCTAAGGCCAGTGGTCCACCCCACAGACCTAAGGCCAGTCAAAAAATAATCATCTGTTAGGAAGTGCATTTGGACCATTGATGGCCTATAATATACAGTATGCTTGAGGCTCTTTACAGGTGTATCCCCAATGATCCTCATGAGTGATTCTGTGTACGCGCATGTTGGTGTGCATCCATGCATGGGTAAGGTGTGTGTGTGTGTGTGTGTGTGTGTGTGTGTGTGTGTGTGTGTGTGTGTGCGTGTGCGTGTGTCTGTGTGTGTGTGTCCGTGTGTGTGTGTGTGTGCGTGTGTCTGTGTGTGTGTGTGTGTGTGTGTGTGCATGCACAAAGGGTTGTGGGTTAGTTCATCATGTAAACATAGCACCCATGCATGAGGGTATGGGTATTGTTGGAAGGTACATGGAGCACAGGTGTGTGAGGTAATGCCTGTATGTTGTGTGTGTGTGTGTGTGTGTGTGTGTGTGTGTGTGTGTGTGTGTGTGTGTGTGTGTGTGTGTGTGTGTGTGTGTGTGTGTGTGTGTGTGTGTATGTTGTGTGTGTGGGGCAGAAGACCTTGGAAAGTACTTGTACATGGCGTTCCAGTATACCTACAATATGCATACAGTAGTCAAGTCAAGTCAAGTCAAGTTTATTTGTATAGCCCTAATTCACAAGCATGTCCCAGAGGGCTTCACAGAAAATATGTCTAGCTAATTCTAGCTGACACAACAGTAGCAAATTACAGTAGTAATGATAACACATTGAACAATTGATAAAGAAATATAGAAAATATAGAGATATAGGATAGAGTGGAGGAGAGAGCAGGAGAAGAGAGGGAGAGCAGGGGGAATGTGAGAGAGGAGAGAGCAGGGAGAGGGAGGAGGTGGGGAGAGAATGGGAAATGTGGAGGAGGAGAGAACAGAGAAGGAGAGGTGGGGAAGGAGCAGGGGAAGGGGGAAAGAGAGACAATGGGTGCCATGCTTTAAAATAGGATGGATGCCATGCTTTAGAATAGTGGGGGGGGGGAGTTCGGGAAGGGGAGGAGGTGGGGAGGGAGAGCAGGGGGAGTATGAGTATATGGAGAGAACAGGGAAAGGAGGACTAGCTGACACAACAGTAGCAAATTACAGTAGTAATAATAACACATCAAACAATGAGAGAGAGTAAAAAAAAAAACACATGAAAGAGACAAGTATGACGAGTATGGGTGGTGGGAGACAGAGAGTGTATGCGAGTAAAAGACTGCAAAGTGTAAGGGGAGACAGAGTTCACTCTCTGCTAATGGGAGTGAATAAGGATATCAATACTCACATTGGATTGAAAATTGGAAAGAATTTTCATAACACGACCTCAGCTCCTACTACTTCTCATAATGTGCGCTTGTTTGAGGAGTGATGATTGGTTAAGATTAGGGTAAGACTATCAGGCTAAGCCAATCAGAGGCAGAGTGGGGGCATGTGTGGGTACGCTGCGCTGCCTCGGCCGGGTGCATCCTTCATTTCAAAATAGAAGCTCTCTGCAATGTCGGGTAATTGTAACTTTGTGACATTTTTCATGACATTTCATATTATCTTGAAGCAGCAGGGGCCAAGATTCAGCAGCGGGGGCGCTGTGACTAAATGTATTATGTATATAGCGGAAACCCTGCATTATTGCGGTCAAATTCTGGCCTGTTGACAGTGTTGTTGCTACGCGATGCTGGGGCACCGGGGATCACTCTCCTATGTGTTACGCCAAACTCAACACAAAAACCTGTCAGTTTTACTGTTGTCTTGCTTGTCACTTAAAGTGTGCCAGACTGCTATAACATGACTTTAGACCTCTTATTAATCAGTGGGGTCTTTTGTAATATTCAGGTTAAAACCCAAAGCTCAGACCACGTCCGTGTCATTAATATACTTTTTTTTACCCATACTAGAATGTATAAACCCCCAAGCTTCCAGTTGCGTGATGTCAGGGTGTCTGCAAGAATGGGGAAGACAAAATGTGTATATACTGTATGTAAAGAACTGTATGTATAGAGACAGTGTGTGTATAGTACATGTGTGTCCCCTGGTGGTGGTCAGGCAGTATTATTGTTGGAGCTACTCCTGTTTATACCCAGTCCATCCTGGTTATGCAACATGGAGACAGAGGGCCACTGGTTGAAAAATGCAGAGTTGGTCTAGCTGGATGCTGTACAACACACAGAGTACCATGTGCTGTACAACACACAGAGTACCATGTGCTGTACAACACACAGAGTACCATGTGCTGTACAACACACAGAGTACCATGTGCTGTACAACACACAGAGTACCATGTGCTGTACAACACACAGAGTACCATGTGCTGTACAACACACAGAGTACCATGTGCTGTACAACACACAGAGTACCATGTGCTGTACAACACACAGAGTACCATGTGCTGTACAACACACAGAGTACCATGTGCTGTACAACACACAGAGTACCATGTGCTGTACAACACACAGAGTACCATGTGCTGTACAACACACAGAGTACCATGTGCTGTACAACACACAGAGTACCATGTGCTGTACAACACACAGAGTACCATGTGCTGTACAACACACAGAGTACCATGTGCTGTACAACACACAGAGTACCATGTGCTGTACAACACACAGAGTACCATGTGCTGTACAACACACAGAGTACCATGTGCTGTACAACACACAGAGTACCATGTGCTGTACAACACACAGAGTACCATGTGCTGTACAACACACAGAGTACCATGTGCTGTACAGTACACAGAGTACCATGTGCTGTACAGTACACAGAGTACCATGTGCTGTACAACACACAGAGTACCATGTGCTGTACAACACACAGAGTACCATGTGCTGTACAACACACAGAGTACCATGTGCTGTACAACACACAGAGTACCATGTGCTGTACAACACACAGAGTACCATGTGCTGTACAACACACAGAGTACCATGTGCTGTACAACACACAGAGTACCATGTGCTGTACAACACACAGAGTACCATGTGCTGTACAACACACAGAGTACCATGTGCTGTACAACACACAGAGTACCATGTGCTGTACAACACACAGAGTACCATGTGCTGTACAACACACAGAGTACCATGTGCTGTACAACACACAGAGTACCATGTGCTGTACAACACACAGAGTACCATGTGCTGTACAACACACAGAGTACCATGTGCTGTACAACACACAGAGTACCATGTGCTGTACAACACACAGAGTACCATGTGCTGTACAACACACAGAGTACCATGTGCTGTACAACACACAGAGTACCATGTGCTGTACAACACACAGAGTACCATGTGCTGTACAACACACAGAGTACCATGTGCTGTACAACACACAGAGTACCATGTGCTGTACAACACACAGAGTACCATGTGCTGTACAGTACACACAGAGTACCATGTGCTGTACAACACACAGAGTACCATGTGCTGTACAACGCACAGAGTACCATGTGCTGTACAACACACAGAGTACCATGTGCTGTACAACACACAGAGTACCATGTGCTGTACAACACACAGAGTACCATGTGCTGTACAACACACAGAGTACCATGTGCTGTACAACACACAGAGTACCATGTGCTGTACAACACACAGAGTACCATGTGCTGTACAACACACAGAGTACCATGTGCTGTACAACACACAGAGTACCATGTGCTGTACAACACACAGAGTACCATGTGCTGTACAACACACAGAGTACCATGTGCTGTACAACACACAGAGTACCATGTGCTGTACAACACACAGAGTACCATGTGCTGTACAACACACAGAGTACCATGTGCTGTACAACACACAGAGTACCATGGGGCAGTAAGCTTGATGCTGTACAACACACAGAGTACCATGGGGCGGTAAGCTGGATGCTGTACAACACACAGAGTACCATGTGCTGTACAACACACAGAGTACCATGGGGCAGTAAGCTTGATGCTGTACAACACACAGAGTACCATGGGGCAGTAAGCTTGATGCTGTACAACACACAGAGTACCATGTGCTGTACAACACACAGAGTACCATGTGCTGTACAACACACAGAGTACCATGTGCTGTACAACACACAGAGTACCATGTGCTGTACAACACACAGAGTACCATGTGCTGTACAACACACAGAGTACCATGTGCTGTACAACACACAGAGTACCATGTGCTGTACAACACACAGAGTACCATGTGCTGTACAGTACACAGAGTACCATGTGCTGTACAACACACAGAGTACCATGTGCTGTACAACACACAGAGTACCATGTGCTGTACAACACACAGAGTACCATGTGCTGTACAACACACAGAGTACCATGTGCTGTACAACACACAGAGTACCATGTGCTGTACAGTACACACAGAGTACCATGTGCTGTACAACACACAGAGTACCATGTGCTGTACAACACACAGAGTACCATGTGCTGTACAACACACAGAGTACCATGGGGCAGTAAGCTTGATGCTGTACAACACACAGAGTACCATGGGGCAGTAAGCTTGATGCTGTACAACACACAGAGTACCATGTGCTGTACAACACACAGAGTACCATGTGCTGTACAACACACAGAGTACCATGTGCTGTACAACACACAGAGTACCATGTGCTGTACAACACACAGAGTACCATGTGCTGTACAACACACAGAGTACCATGTGCTGTACAACACACAGAGTACCATGTGCTGTACAACACACAGAGTACCATGTGCTGTACAGTACACAGAGTACCATGTGCTGTACAACACACAGAGTACCATGTGCTGTACAACACACAGAGTACCATGTGCTGTACAACACACAGAGTACCATGTGCTGTACAACACACAGAGTACCATGTGCTGTACAACACACAGAGTACCATGTGCTGTACAACACACAGAGTACCATGTGCTGTACAACACACAGAGTACCATGTGCTGTACAACACACAGAGTACCATGTGCTGTACAACACACAGAGTACCATGGGGCGGTAAGCTTTGCCCAAACACACTGGCAGCCTATTCATAGGCAGGAAGATGCAGAATTCAGGACAATCAGTTCTGGCCTTTTGGCCCTGAAAGATTTTTTGATCTGGCTCCTTCTCAACACCCCTCTCCAGTCCTCTCCATACAGACCCCCTACCCTCTCCAGTCCTCTCTCCATACAGACCCCCTACCACTCTGCTCTCAACACCCCTCTCCAGTCCTCTCCATACAGACCCCCTACCCTCTCCAGTCCTCTCTCCATACAGACCCCCTACCACTCTGCTCTCAACACCCCTCTCCAGTCCTCTCCATACAGACCCCCTACCCTCTCCAGTCCTCTCTCCATACAGACCCCCTACCCTCTCCAGTCCTCTCTCCATACCGACCCCCTACCACTCTGCGGCCTGACGTTGACCTCGCTAGCCACTGTGAGGGAACTTCTCACTTCAACATTTCATACATAACAACGGGAGGAGAGCTAACGAGCAACACACAACTATCATGCTGATTGGCTAATTGGATGTTCTCATCAGTGTTTGGCAGTTATTATCCCATGAAGATCTTAGGGGGCATCGTCTCATCATTACCCCTGAAAAAGATAATGGTACCCGTCATATTGGAGCTAACTTCTAAAACTAATCCCATAATCATACAATAACTACACCTTTCATCTAGGAAACACGCAGGTTTCGCAAAACCCTGCTCAAGACCTGGACCAAACTCTCTGCTTTGGTGTGAAAGACCACAACTGAGATTCAGCTACAATCATAAACCACTAGGGGGAGCTAGAGCACAAACTATGCCAGTAACGGTGGCTGTCGTCGACTACTACTGTATACAGACAACTTGCTCAGTTTGGGGTTCAGAGTTTTGGACCACAACCATTTCCTGTTTCCTGTCAATATCCCTTCTGGTTTATTGCATTCTTCCATTATTGCCCCTTCTTGTGACACTTTTAACACACAAGACAGACAAGCCCTTTATGTAACTTTATTGAGACGTGGAGACAGACAAGCCCTTTCTGTAACTTTATTGAGACGTGGAGACAGACAAGCCCTTTATGTAACTTTATTGAGACGTGGAGACAGACAAGCCCTTTATGTAACTTTATTGAGACGTGGAGACAGACAAGCCCTTTCTGTAACTTTATTGAGACGTGGAGACAGACAAGCCCTTTATGTAACTTTATTGAGACGTGGAGACAGACAAGCCCTTTCTGTAACTTTATTGAGACGTGGAGACAGACAAGCCCTTTCTGTAACTTTATTGAGACGTGGAGACAGACAAGCCCTTTATGTAACTTTATTGAGACGTGGAGACAGACAAGCCCTTTATGTAACTTTATTGAGACGTGGACGTCACATCAAGGCACATAGCTGCCTGTGGGCTCATTCTTCTGTAAGGAGGGCGTTCTATGTCACAGAGATGAGCAGCAGGAATGGCAAGCTGAGGGAGGGCAGAACATGGTGTCACTTATCCCTTCTGTTATATAATGTCCAGACAGGACAGCATGAGAAGAGATTACAGAGGGAGTCATAGGTAGACATTAATGTTAGATAATGACATATAGATAGATAGATATTTGATTCAAGTGTCATGCACACAGGGTGCCCAGCCCGCATGGGCTTATAAGACACTAAAAACAACAATCTTGCATGGTGTGAAAACAATTCAACAAAAACATACAGTATGTATGCATATTAGGGGTGTCAAAAATAATCGATTATAAGATGCATCGCGATACGGACGTGCACGATTCTGCATCGATTCACAAATGTCAAAAATCGATTATTATTATTATCATTTTATTTTTTTATAATCGAATAAAATATAATGGAAGTACATGCAGTTGTTTATTTGGATCATAATACAATGTAATTCCAAATGCACTTTTATTTTAAAAGTAGCCACACACAGTGAGAAAAAAGAGAGTGAGAAAAAATAAATCATGTATTGGGGAAAAAAAGTGATGGATCTATTTAAGATGCATCGAGATGCATCGATAATCGTAATCAAATCGTAGCCCTCTGAATCGTAATCAAATCGAATCGTGAGGCCAGTGAAGATTCACAGCCCTAATATATACAGTATGTATGCATATATATACATATACATACTAGCATATATACATATGCACAAACATATACACATTATAGAACTCAAATCAAATATACAGCATATTTTTCTTCTTTTCCCAGGCTTTAGAAATAAAATTGGCTGTATGGAATGCTCCTTTTCTAAAAAATAATTCAAGTTTTTTGTAATCGTCCAAATAAATAAAATAAATCATTATATAACACAAGCTCATTTTTTTTTCGAAAAGCACATGTCTAAATTCATCATGCAGAGGACAGAAGAACATAAAGTGAATCACATTTTCAATCTGTTCTAGATCACAGAACAGGCAAAGTCTCTGTTCCTCAGGTACACCGCTAAACCTGCCTGTCTCTATGGCAAGAGGCAAGGTACCTGAGCGTAGCTGGGCACAGATGTGCTTTGTGTTTTGGGTAGATTTTGTTCAACATATTTTTCTACTTCATAAATATTTATTATAAGACAATAAGTTCTTAATTTAGGCTTATTCCATATTTCTATAGTCCACTTTTCTTTATGTAATTGGAAGAAAGCTTTTTTAATTTCTTGAATATTGCAACGTAGTCTATTGTGAAATATGAATGACAAATCGGAAATGGAAAATAAAGATTTCACCTCACTGGCCCAGGGAGATAGTCTTAATGTTTCCCAATATATATACAGTATATGTCTTTATCTATGGCATAAGTGCAGAGATAAAAGCCTATTTGTGACACCATGACAGTTGGGATGGAAGATTCTCAACACAAATCCTCTGTGCTGTTTGACTGGATTAGAGGTCATTTTGGGGAAATGAGATGTTCTGATAGGTGGAAGCAGAGTGATGAGTGGGGGGGAAATGGAGGACTCCTAGGATTCCTATTGGTCGATGCCATTGAGTAGAACAGGTCTGAATCACGGTATTGGTGGAGAGGAAATATGATGATTCCCTTGAGAATGTGATCAGATTTGAAGTGTGTGTGTGTGTGTGTGTGTGTGTGTGTGTGTGTGTGTGTGTGTGTGTGTGTGTGTGTGTGTGTGTGTGTGTGTGTGTGTGTGTGAGTGTGTGTGTGTGTGTGTGTGTGTGTGTGTGTGTGTGCGCGTGTGTGTCTGTGTGTGTTTTAAGTGGGTCAGTGGAGCAGAGCTGAGCTTAGGATCTATAGCATCATCTATTATTCATCAGACTCACACTAAATTATATAGACAGAGCAGGGGGGCGTGGCCAGGACACTCTGGACTGTCTGCCTGATTCCTCCTCTCTCTCTCTCTCTCTCTCTCTCTCTCTCTCTCTCTCTCTCTCTCTCTCTCTCTCTCTCTCTCTCTCTCCCTCTCTCGCTCTCTCTCTCTCTCTCTCTCTCTCTCTCTCTCTCTCTCTCTGTCTCTCTCTCTCTCTCTCTCTCTCTCTCCCTCTCTCTCTCCCTCCCTCTCTGTCTCTCTCTCTCTCTCTCTCCCTCTCTCTCGCTCTCTCCCTCTCTCTCTGTCTCTCTCTCTCTCTCTCTCCCTCTCTGTCTCTCTCTCTCTCCCTGTCTCTCTCTCTCTCTCTCTCTCCCTCTCTCTCTCTCTCTCTCTCTCCCTCTCTCGCTCTCTCTCTCTCTCTCTTAGCAGAGCAATTTCCTTCTTAAAACAGTCTACAGGTCACCAAACAAATCACTCGTCCAGACAGATGTACTCTATAGCATTTTGAGAATGATGACTGGTAAACAAGGTCATCCTCGTGAGTGAGTGAGTGAGTGAGTGAGTGAGTGAGTGAGTGAGTGAGTGGCAATATGGAGCAAAGAGCGCTAAGACTGAGTCCAGCCACTAGGGCAGCGTTAGAGGAACACACATGTGGGTCAAGGTTGAGCAGAACATCCTTTAGTGACTGAGCGACCAAACATGTGGCAATCCTGCAACGGCTGAGAAAACAGCACCGCCAGCATAGACGCCACACACGTGCATGTCTACACACACACACACACACACACACACACACACACACACACACACACACACACACACACACACACACACACCTAGTCCAAAGAGGAAGGACCAGCTGCGGGCCAAGAATAAATACACAAAGGATAACGCATGGTGACCCATGGTGACTCACTGCTGCCATACACATAAATGCACATGACCTCACGCACACATTCACACTACACAATTCATATGGACTACAAAGTGTTAATATCAAATTAAATAATCGATAGGGGGGGGGGTTGGTATTAGGGTCCGGACTGCAAGATTTCATTGGTCAGTTCGTCACAGGGGTTTGTGATGTTTTGTGCTGCACTCATGCTGCTTCACCGTCACTTACGGTAATGCGGGGCATGACGTGGGGTGGGTGGTAACGGAATGAGGAAGTCAGTCAACAGTCAGCCTCTCAGCGGCTAATACACTTTAGTGAGTGACTCTGTATGTAGCCTGTCTGTATGTAGCCTGTGTGTATGTAGCCTGTGTGTATGTAGCCTGTCTGTATGTAGCCTGTCTGTATGTAGCCTGTCTGTATGTAGCCTGTCTGTATGTTAGGGATGTTCATCAGTTATCGAAAATCGATAATTGATCGTTAAGGAATGGAATCGATCATTTGGAATTTTTATCGTTTTAGTTATTATTAATACGTTCACTGCCAATGACGTGTTAATACGTCAAAAAAAATCCAACGGTTGACTGCCAAAAAAAGGATTTTTTTTTTTTTGACCGTGGGATGTGCATCTAACCCTTTTACATCTCTTATATAAATATTGGAGCCACCGAACGTGTACAACCCATTCCACCGACCCACTAAGTGGCGACAGTGCTCTCCCAGACTAGAAAAAGCAGAGCCAAAACTGCAGGGGAACGCGCGATGAAACCATTCTCATACTGTAGAATGGATTGGCGAAAA
>NW_028151548.1:0-59403 GCF_964638095.1 Poromitra crassiceps | reverse complement strand
CAGAAACAACATTACCACCTGTAGAAGGAGGCCATATCAGAAACAACATGACCACCTGTAGAAGGAGGCCATATCAGAAACAACATTACCACCTGTAGAAGGAGGCCATATCAGAAACAACATTACCACCCGTAGAAGGAGGCCATATCAGAAACAACATTACCACCCGTAGAAGGAGGCCATATCAGAAACAACATTACCACCTGTAGAAGGAGACTATATCAGAAACAACATTACCACCTGTAGAAGGAGGCCATATCAGAAACAACATTACCACCTGTAGAAGGAGGCCATATCAGAAACAACATTACCACCTGTAGAAGGAGGCCATATCAGAAACAACATTACCACCTGTAGAAGGAGACTATATCAGAAACAACATTACCACCTGTAGAAGGAGGTCATATCAGAAACAACATTACCACCTGTAGAAGGAGACTATATCAGAAACAACATTACCACCTGTAGAAGGAGGCCATATCAGAAACAACATTACCACCTGTAGAAGGAGACTATATCAGAAACAACATTACCACCTGTAGAAGGAGGCCATATCAGAAACAACATTACCACCTGTAGAAGGAGGCCATATCAGAAACAACATTACCACCTGTAGAAGGAGGCCATATCAGAAACAACATTACCACCTGTAGAAGGAGGCCATATCAGAAACAACATTACCACCTGTAGAAGGAGACTATATCAGAAACAACATTACCACCTGTAGAAGGAGGTCATATCAGAAACAACATTACCACCTGTAGAAGGAGGCCATATCAGAAACAACATTACCACCTGTAGAAGGAGGTCATATCAGAAACAACATTACCACCTGTAGAAGGAGGCCATATCAGAAACAACATTACCACCTGTAGAAGGAGGTCATATCAGAAACAACATTACCACCTGTAGAAGGAGGCCATATCAGAAACAACATTACCACCCGTAGAAGGAGACTATATCAGAAACAACATTACCACCTGTAGAAGGAGGTCATATCAGAAACAACATTACCACCTGTAGAAGGAGGCCATATCAGAAACAACATTACCACCTGTAGAAGGAGGTCATATCAGAAACAACATTACCACCTGTAGAAGGAGGTCATATCAGAAACAACATTACCACCCGTAGAAGGAGACTATATCAGAAACAACATTACCACCTGTAGAAGGAGGTCATATCAGAAACAACATTACCACCTGTAGAAGGAGACTATATCAGAAACAACATTACCACCTGTAGAAGGAGGTCATATCAGAAACAACATTACCACCTGTAGAAGGAGGCCATATCAGAAACAACATTACCACCTGTAGAAGGAGGCCATATCAGAAACAACATGACCACCTGTAGAAGGAGACTATATCAGAAACAACATTACCACCTGTAGAAGGAGACTATATCAGAAACAACATTACCACCTGTAGAAGGAGGCCATATCAGAAACAACATTACCACCTGTAGAAGGAAGCCATATCAGAAACAACATGACCACCTGTAGAAGGAGGCCATATCAGAAACAACCGGCTATTCAAAGGCGAGGAAACACCACAACAATGTATTCAGATTTGTGAATAAAGGTTTTGCAATTTGAATAATGAATAGCCTACTGGAGCTTTTAAAATACGTTTTAGTGAGAATTGCAGATTTGTTCCGGCAGGGGGGGGGTGGTGTGTATTTCGCAAACCTTGTTTGCATTTCTCTGTATGAGCGCATAAGGTTTGACATGGTAAGAGAGAAAAAAGATCTTAAAAAAAGAACCCAACATGTATCAGATATTGCAGCCTTTCTGCTGACTGTGCAACCTAATGAACAGGTTTTCATCCCAGGCAAAAACAAGATAATTATCATCTGTAAAAACACACCTCTGTTACATAACTCTGTACTTTCACTCTCAGGACAGGATGTACAGTGTGCATTGCATGCAGGCGTACTGTAGCCTATGTACGCAGTGTGTGAGCCCTTCCATTATTGATTACATGCACTCACGATGTGCTCAGCTCAAGCTGGGCTAGTCTGACTAATCCTCTAATAACAGGCATAAACACGGGCTCAGGGCCGGATCTAGGGGGTGGCAGGGCACCAAAAAGTAATCTTGCCCACCCATTTTTTTTTTTTTTTTTTTTTTTATCTCCCTTTTTGAATTCCAGGCGACCCCACTTAGGGTCGCAACCCGAAGGTTGGAGACCACTGGGTTAGTTAGTTTAGGGCACCTAACAGTAGTTATAGCTTTAATTTGATTTGAGAAATAAGCTCATCCAATGAAAAGAATATTATGGAGTT
This sequence comes from Poromitra crassiceps, assembly GCF_964638095.1. NCBI lineage: Eukaryota > Metazoa > Chordata > Actinopteri > Beryciformes > Melamphaidae > Poromitra > Poromitra crassiceps. Next base: position 57,117 of record NW_028151548.1, on the reverse strand, counting down.
GATTATTTTTAAACTATGGATGAAGGATTGTTATTTATTTGTTAGGGGAACAAAGTCAATCTGCTTTCAAAGTTTTAATTTCAGTTTGAGTTTGAATAAGACTAAAAGTCTTGTAAATATAGGTTTGAAGGCTAAATGGCAAATAGTTTTTAGCTATGGTTAAGTCTCACTGCACTAGTCTTTAATTTGATTTGAGAAATAAGGTCATCCAATGAAAATAACTGTTATGGAGTTGATTATTGAAATTATGGATGAAGGATGTTTTTAAGTTTGATGGTAAATCAATCTGCTTTCAAAGTTGTTTTCTTTTCACTTTTAAGACTAAAAGTCTTGTGCATATAATAACAGTTTTGTAAATTGTTAGTTTGTTAGTTAGTTTGTATGTACATAGTTAGTTTGCAAATAGTTTTAATAATAGGAGTTTTGTAAACATTGGCCTGTCCCCTGAGTGAAAGTTCATACTTAGGTTACCCACAGCACAATGTGGACACCTATTGGAACAGTTTAGTGTTAGAATATAATGCAACTTAATCCCCATCCCCAAACAGAGAACCTTTGGGCAACCTACCGCCAAAGATGTAACAGGCTAAAAACGGATCTGGTACCAGCTACCGTATGGCATACTAGCTTGTCAAATTTTCAATTGCCCACCCAGTAACCTCACCCTAGATACGGGCCTGCTGGGGCTAGTCTGACTAATCCCCTAATAACAGAGGCATAAACACTGGGGCTTGATACAAAGGGCCCGGGATTCAGTGAGGGCCACTGGGGTTACAGCTGACCATTCAGCTGTTTGGGAGCTCTTTGTGACTGAGAACGACTTTGGTAAAATACACTTTTCAATGTCGTGAGTAGTGAATATTTCCTGTCTGCCTGTCCATTTCTCTCTCTCTCTCTCCATTCGCTGTTTCTCTGTGTGCGTTAACCAGTGGCTCACTCGTTTCCCAACAACACATCACATAAATGATATCGAACTTATTTGCCTGTGAATTCTCATGAAGCGTCAACATACCTCATTATGAATTCAAATCACTGTGTTCGAATAGAATCCCACGTCCAAATCTCTGTGCTATGAGCTGGCGATGACAGACACTAAACACACAGACAAATACACAGACGCCCTCCCCTACCCCACCACCCTACGCTGCCCCCCACATACATTATCAGTGCCATAAGTCTATACTTGCCTGTCACCCTATCGCACCTCTTTAATTATGCACACTGAGAAGGCCCCCCCCATCTGAGGTCTGGGTCCAGGTGATGCTGCTCCTTGGCCTTTGGGTTTATTGGCTGCTGCAGGATGAAGATGCAGACGGACAACGCAGATCTCACAGCTTCAGGACCATATTGTAAGTACAGTACTGTGTACATTTACATTATAATTCTGATTACAATCCTCAAGTTAGAATAATCATTAGAATGATTATGAATGCTAGCTCTATGGATGATTTGTAGATATGATTTAGACTTTAAGAAAGCGGGTATATGGGGTAAAAAAAAGTGATGTAAGTAATATAGTTATTATATTATCATATTATAATAGTCATAATAATAATAAAAGTCTTTACAATGATAATGTGAAGCATTTCGCATGAAAAAGAATAATTTTTGAAACATTTCCATTTTTAAATGTATGTATGTATTTGATTGGGTGTATTTTCATATCAGCTTATGCAGGCCTAAAGGTTAGTGCAAATTACACGCGATTGTCATAGAATGAGGTTATGATGTCAAGATGTGATATATGCACTAAACGCCTTACTGAAATATGCGATAATAAACGATATGTTGTACATATAACATTTACATACCACTCAGATGGCATCTGACTTCTTGGGCTGCCGTTTTCAATTGGGTGAACGGAACAGCTTTACGTAATGTCCCATGTAACACATGGGGTATTGAATGGCATGGAGCTCGTTAAGAAATCCTGTGAATCGTTATCTGAAGCAGCATATCATGTCTCTCTAAACGCTCACAAACGCTTTCTCCTACACTCTGTGGGGGATACGCTACATTCAGTGGCCGGGGTCCTGTTTCATCACTTGCTGATATCTATCTGTGATGTGCTGTGTAGCCTACTGTATATTGTGTGTGTGTGTGTGTGTGTGTGTGTGTGTGTGTGTGTGTGTGTGTGTGTGTGTGTGTGTGTGTGTGTGTGTGTGTGTGTGTGTGTGTGCATGCGTGCTGGGGGTCTCAGTCTCTTAGGAGATTACTTTGGCCCTTTTACACTCACTGCCACTGCTGGGTGAAGTTCTGTCATCATCATCTCCAGGATGATCTCCAGGAGGGGGCCCCACCTCCTCCCCTCCCCCCCCCCCCACCCCCCCCCCCAAAAAAATATCGATTGCTGTTATTCTTGTTGGGTTGTTTTTTTCGCTGTTTTGGTTGTTGTTGGTCTTTAAAGTAAACAAATCATGGATGAGTGAATGAATCAGTCAAATAGAATCAAAGTTAATTCTTTTGTTCATTCTACAGAGATATCCCTCTGATTGGTTCATGTGATGCCATACATACGTTGAGTCTGATTGGTTCATGTGATGCCATACATACGTTGAGTCTGATTGGTTCATGTGATGCCATACATACGTTGAGTCTGATTGGTTCATGTGATGCCATACATACGTTGAGTTTTCTTGTCTTTTTTCTCCATTTCCAGAAAGAGCAGCTCATTGTCCTGTCCACTTGAAACATCCGCTTGTGAATGAGCAGAATCAACATGGAGAACAGCAAGGTGAGGTGTCCAGGCATCAGTAGAGCAAGGTGAGGTGACCAAGCATCAGTAGAGCAAGGTGAGGTGACCAAGCATCAGTAGAGCAAGGTGAGGTGACCAAGCATCAGTAGAGCAAGGTGAGGTGACCAAGCATCAGTAGAGCAAGGTGAGGTGTCCAAGCATCAGTAGAGCAAGGTGAGGTGTCCAGGCATCAGTAGAGCAAGGTGAGGTGTCCAAGCATCAGTAGAGCAAGGTGAGGTGACCAAGCATCAGTAGAGCAAGGTGAGGTGTCCAGGCATCAGTAGAGCAAGGTGAGGTGTCCAAGCATCAGTAGAGCAAGGTGAGGTGACCAAGCATCAGTAGACCAAGGTGAGGTGACCAAGCATCAGTAGAGCAAGGTGAGGTGACCAAGCATCAGTAGAGCAAGGTGAGGTGACCAAGCATTAGTAGAGCAAGGTGAGGTGTCCAAGCATCAGTAGAGCAAGGTGAGGTGACCAAGCATCAGTAGAGCAAGGTGAGGTGTCCAAGCATCAGTAGAGCAAGGTGAGGTGTCCAAGCATCAGTAGAGCAAGGTGAGGTGACCAAGCATCAGTAGAGCAAGGTGAGGTGTCCAGGCATCAGTAGAGCAAGGTGAGGTGTCCAGGCATCAGTAGAGCAAGGTGAGCTGACCAAGCATCAGTAGACCAAGGTGAGGTGACCAAGCATCAGTAGAGCAAGGTGAGGTGACCAAGCATCAGTAGGGGACACCAACAATAACAGGAGGCAGTTTATGAGTCGGGGAAGGGGGTACTCCTACTCGACTCCCTTTGCTAAGAAAAACAACAGAATGAGAAGCATGTAGGAACTTCTCTCTAGAGATTTTAGGGTCAAATCTCTCATGTAACACTGAGCTGGAGAAAGTAGTGGAGATGTGTGTAATTGAATTTCCTACAGTGTGAACAGTCAAGCAGCCTCCAACGTGACGGCACTGAGAGTCTGAGAAGATCAAACGTGCTGAGAAATGAACGATTAAAGAACGCTTTCTGTAGAATTTATTAACAAATAATCACGAAAGCTCAATTTCTGATGGCCTTGCTCCCTCACCCCTGCTGTGTGTGTCCCCAGCAGCCAGTGAAGGAGGTGCCCCCTGTACCTCGCCACCCCAGCCCGCCCCCTGTGAACTGTTTATCCATGACACCTATCGCCTCCTCCAAAAAACACTCCACCGGCTCCATCCAGCATGTCCAGGTGGCTTCCTCAGGTGAGCCCGTCTGCTCTCCCAGGAGCATCTTATCTTTGCAGCTAAACAAACATGTTCTTCTCCTCAGCTCTTCAAGTAAGTGGCTTATATTTGGCACCTAGTATGCAATAAGAAGTGGCTAAAAGAAGCCTGAATGCCAGCGGTTACAGCAGATGTACCTGGTATGTTGGAGTTTGACTGGACTGAACTTCTATGTCGGTTTGCATGCTGAAAAGTTCATTTATAAATTCTCATGATGTTGAGATGATTCATTTTGAATTTTGTACACAGTTATATGTGTAGTAGGATTAAACCAATTCATTGTGTAAATCAAAGGTTTATACTTTTTTTTTCTCGCTGATTCAAACACACACACCTGCACGCACACATTTTGTCTCCATTTAAATCAGAATCAGAACTGATCATTTACAATTCATAAATACTCATCATTGTTAGCATTTTTTCAATTGACATAACTGATATAGTAAAAGTAAATACAAGTAAACATACTACATGTCAACATGTGCATTCAAAGCCAAAGCCATTTTTTTCCCAGTGTAGCAACATTGACAGTCAAATATGTGCAATAAATCCCACTTCAGATTAATTAATTCAGATCATTAACTGTAGCAGTATTGTGGCTTGTTAGTGTACAATGTGTTGTTGTTGTTGTTGTTGTTGTTGTTGTTATTGGTGTTTTGTTTGTTTTGTTTGTTTGTTTGTTTTTGTTTGCAGTGGTGACCTCGTTCAACCTTCTGAAACCTCCAGAGAGAGACCAGACCCTGTTCTCTCAGATGAAGTCTATCAAGTCCCTGAGGCATGCCGGCTTCACCGCAGTCTTCACTGGACAAGCGGTGAGCTCGCTGGCCTTCAAGCCAAACTGTATTAGCTCAAGTTCCTTATTGTCAAAATTGTGCAGAGACAACGGTTGAAAATGTGTTGCAGAGGTTGGAGCCGGAGGAAGTGCTGGAGGTACCTATAGTGGATGTGATCCTGGCTGACGTGGACTCCCTGGTGCCCACTCACGACCAGGCGGGACGTCCCATCGCAGAGTGGAAGAGGCAGGTGATGGTGCTGCAGCTGCAGGCCAGGCTGCAGGATGAGGAGGAGCAGAGGAGACAGGTACTGATGGATGTGTGAATGCAATTTTATTTGACACAATGTTCAAATCCAGCATGATTAGAAGCCATTAGGCCACAGCCATATACTGTATGGATCAAATTGTCGAGGAATTTTCACACACAATAAAGTCAAGGAGACTTGTGGTGCTCGTTAGTAAAGTCAATGAGACTTGTGGTGCTCGTTAGTAAAGTCAATGAGACTTGTGGTGCTCGTTAGTAAGGTCAAGGAGACTTGCGGTGCTCGTTAGTAAAGTCAAGGAGACTTGCGGTGCTCGTTAGTAAAGTCAAGGAGACTTGCTGTGCTCGTTAGTAAAGTCAAGGAGACTTGTGGTGCTCGTTAGTAAAGTCAAGGAGACTTGTGGTGCTCGTTAATAAAGTCAAGGAGACTTGCGGTGCTCGTTAGTAAAGTCAAGGAGACTTGTGGTGCTCGTTAATAAAGTCAAGGAGACTTGCTGTGCTCGTTAGTAAAGTCAAGGAGACTTGCTGTGCTCGTTAATAAAGTCAAGGAGACTTGCGGTGCTCGTTAGTAAAGTCAAGGAGACTTGCTGTGCTCGTTAATAAAGTCAAGGAGACTTGCGGTGCTCGTTAGTAAAGTCAAGGAGACTTGTGGTGCTCGTTTAGTAAAGTCAAGGAGACTTGCTGTGCTCGTTAGTAAAGTCAAGGAGACTTGTGGTGCTCGTTAGTAAAGTCAAGGAGACTTGTGGTGCTCGTTAGTAAAGTCAAGGAGACTTGCGGTGCTCGTTAGTAAAGTCAAGGAGACTTGCGGTGCTCGTTAGTAAAGTCAAGGAGACTTGCTGTGCTCGTTAGTAAAGTCAAGGAGACTTGTGGTGCTCGTTAGTAAAGTCAAGGAGACTTGTGGTGCTCGTTAGTAAAGTCAAGGAGACTTGTGGTGCTCGTTAGTAAAGTCAAGGAGACTTGCGGTGCTCGTTAGCAAAAGCAGCGGCAAAGAAACACATTACTTGATTGTGTGTGTGTGTGTGTGTGTGTGTGTGTGTGTGTGTGTGTGTGTGTGTGCGCGTGCGTGTGTGTGTGTGTGTGTGTGTGTGTGTGTGTGTGTGTGTGTGTGTGTGTGTGTGTGCGTGCGTGCGTGTGTGTGTGTGTGTGTGTGTGTGTGTGTGTGTGTGAGTGAGTGAGAGAGAGAGAGAGTGAGAGCACAAATGTATGTACACACCCATTAAGCAGGATGAGAATAAAGGCACTGGGAAGTACAGACAGAACAGAACAGACTGTAAGTTAGTTAATTTGCTGTCTTCAAAGTTAATAATCGAACATGTTTTTTTATGTTTTATTTATTTGCACACATAAAATACAGAAAAAAGATTAAAAAAAAAAAGCAAAACAAATAAAATATAAGCACACTCAGTCAAGAGAGGAAAAATTGGGTAAAAATAAATCGACACGTATTTGTGAAGGAAACCTGAGTCAGTCCGCCTCAAATGTATTGCAGATACAAATCCATGTTGGTCTACTTTAAGCGAATGAACAAAGATGATTTTATTTCCTTGACGATTTTGTGAAAAAAGGAAGTGAAAATATTGTGGTTAAAATGTGCTCCGTCCTCTTCCTCTCCCATCAGGACCTGACTGATGGCATGCCAGTGGAGGGCTGGAAGTTCTCCCAGGAGCATCACGCCGTGTTGGGCCCGTTTGGCGAGCTGCTGACGGAGGATGACCTGCTGTACCTGCAGCGACAGATTGACCACGTGTCGCTCCAGAAACGCTGCCAGGCCTACGAGCTGGAGCTGACCAGGCTGACCGACGCGCTGAGGGCCATTTTACCCGGTCCCCTTGTCAACATTTCCCTGAACAAAGAGGTCCTCCAACAGATGGATGCGGAGGGACGTCTGCCCTTAACAGATTGGTGCGGCCGCGTCTCAGAGATGGTCAAGAATATGTCCCTGCTACTGACCAACCTGACCAGCAGAGACGGAGGACGGGAGAGGAGCATGGTGGAAGGCATGATGCAGGGAGTGAGGGATAGTTTGGGAATTGACCTGGGCCAGGGCGCGGGACAGGGGGACCAAGGGACTCATGGAGAGACATGGAGTGGACGTAGGATACCCCACATCGGGATGGCGTCAGCGTTTAGCCACCGTCTGGAGACCAACAGCTACAGTAGAGCACAGAGGGAGAAGGTAGAGAGGGAGATCCAACAGTCCGGGGTGTCGGTCAGAAACCTCCGATCTCACTTTGAAGGCCAGATTGGGGCCATTCATCCCTTCGCTGGGTTTGTAAACATCTCGCACAAACTGGACATCAATGGAGACGAGGGGTTGAAGAAGCAGATAGAGGTGGGAGCTCCTGAAGTAAACGACACAGACCATGGCTGTGAGGTAAACCATCGTTATACTCCTCAACAAGCTGTGATGGAGACTACCAGCTTAAGGAAGGAACGTATCGTGGTGCTGTTCCTCAGCCACTGGAAGAAGTCTGCCTATGCTATTAACATGAGAGCAGCAGGGCTGCGACAGGAGACAGGGAGAGCCCAAGTGGTTGCAATGGCAGCAACACAGAGCCAGCAGAGCGCCTGCACCTCCATGTTTCAATTCTGCCGCCGGAGAACCGCTGTGGACAAGATGCTCCGCTCCTGGAGGAAGTTGGAGCTCAGAGACACGGCCAATCCGTGTCCCTCCGCCGGTGTCCCCTCACAAGCTCCACCACCTCGGGTCACCTACTCCCCAGAACAGTTCCTGCCAGAGGTGGACGGTGTCGCAATGACCCACGATACCTTGACCCTTGACCTATTCATGCTGGGATACTTCCATATCTTGGAGCAAGAGCTGTTACCGGAGGAGAGGAAAATGAGGCATCTACTTTGTTTCGAGGTCTTCGACCATGTGGGCAGTTTCCCCTGGGAGAAGGTCAGGGATTTCCACAAGGCTGTTCTCCAGGAGATCCAGGCTGGGAGGCGACAGTGGAGGGAGGGCTTCGAGGACATCAAAGTGCACTTCTTCGGGCACTCGAGAGACTGCCGCTGTCCATCACCATCATCATCATCATCATCATCAACGTTGTTGTCAGATACTCGTCTATTACCGAAGGTCGTAGTTCAAACTGCTACTCTGGATGAGTGCGGCAATGACACAGACTTCTCCTGCTTCAACAACGAAGACATATGCAAATATATTGACCGCAGCTTTGCTTTCTGGAAAGAGAAGGAGGCCGAGCTGTTTGATTTTGAACGTTAGTCTGCAATTTAAATGAATGATTTCATTTTGATATTTTTTGCATAAAGTTGATTCTATATTGGTGTTTTTGTGTTGGTAAATAAAATTATATTGACTATGCGAGTGCTTTTTTGATCAACTGTAAGGAGATTTAGTCATTTTTATGTACAAGGGCATCAACTGAATGTTTTGTTGGCAAGCCGGAGATAACACGGGGCCGCGAACCTACGACCCTCATATTGGTAGGCAGGGAATCTACCGCTACACTACCCGGACGGCCATGATTCTTTCTCTTTTTTTCCAGATTTTTCTCCCCAATTGTACTTTGGCCAGTTCCCCCTGCATGCTGCTACACTACCTAGACGCCCAATGAGTTTTTAAGATGAATAGGAAGATCTAGCTTTGTGGACTTTATGAGTTCGTATAACCTAGGTGAGATAAGGCATTTTTCATTGGGGTCAAGGGTCAAAAAACAAAGTAGACTCAATTTGAGAGCCATGAGAGCAATTGGGGAACTAGAGGAATTGATTTTGTACAAAGTGTTGTAGAAAATGTTGGATTCGTAAATACTAAATATGAATAAAATAATAATAATTAAGAAAACTGCCATAAAGATCATTGATTGAGAGAATGTGTCAGTTGGACCACACACACACACACACACACACACACACACACACACACACACACACACGTTCTATTTTGTTCACTGACTGTGTGCAAGAACGTCATACAACCCCATCTGTTGGATCAGATTACTTTGAAATGTAGTCAGTTACTGATCACAAATGACATGACAATTTTTGTAATAAGTAACAATCCCTTGGATTATAAAACAATTGTAATCTAATCTGATTACTTTTGGATTACTTCAAAATCAAACATTGAAAAAATTACACCTAGCCTACTAAAGAAAAGCACAAAAGTGAGTTCCACAAATAAAATTGTTTTCTCTATTTTTTTCTCTTTCAGCTTTTACAGTTGGTCAAATACAAAAAAATACAAAAATAAATTGGTTTCAAGTCTCCACCCCTCAGCTTTGAGTCAACAGACAGATGAGGAGACAATCAGCTCCACCTGTCGACTCCCAACTGATTCACTGTGCAGGGCTGCCACTCAATTGACTCCTAATGATGAGAGGCAGGTTCTTAGCAAACAACACATGGTCACTCATGTATAAAGCCTATGTGGGGCGCACATGGTGCAGATATCAGCAGCAGCAGCATGATGGAGCTTTGGAAGTATCTGTGTGGTGTGGTGATTTCTCTTTTGGCCTGCGATGTTGCTGCCCAGCATCAGTGGATGAGTCCTCCACAGGCACAGAGACACCCAACACCTCCACAGGCGCAGCGATATCCCACAGCTTCAGTTCCACAGAGACACCCAGCATCTCCACAGGCAGAGCGAGACCCACTGTCTCCACAGGTACAGAGACACCCAGCGTCTCCACAGGTACAAAGAGACCCAGCGCCGAGATATCCCACAGCTTCAGTTCCACAGCGACACCCAGTGTCTCCACAGGTACAGAGACACCCAGTGTCTCCACAGGCACAGCGACACCCAGTGTCTCCACAGGTACAGAGACACCCAGCGTCTCCACAGGCACAGCGACACCCAGTGTCTCCACAGGTACAGAGACACCCAGCGTCTCCACAGGCACAGAGATACCCAGCGTCTCCACAGGCACAGAGATACCCCACACCTTCAGCTCCACAGAGACACCCAGTGCCTTCACTCCCACAGCTGCCTCAGCGACAGCCTCAGGTGCACCAGAAGGCCCCGGTGTCTCAAGATCCCTCTGACAAATGCCAGGTAGAGGAGGCTGAGAAGATCCTGTGTGGCCCCCCGGATGTCACAGCTGAGGAGTGTGAAACCATCAACTGCTGCTTTGATGGGCGGCAGTGCTACTATGGGAGAGCAGGTATCTGAAGGATGTTGCATTAGCTTTGACTACACTGCTGTTGACAAATGTACTTATAAGCTGCTCTTGACAAAACTAAATGACTGTTATAGTTATAATTAGTTTTTCTAGTATGTTGTTGCCAAGGTCATGTGACGTTAATTTCCTCCTCGGTGACTGTGCAGTGTACCAGGTCATGTGACGTTGATCATTTCCTCCTCAGTGACTGTGCAGTGCACCAGGGATGGGCAGTTTGTGGTGGTGGTGGCTCGGGATGCCACTCTGCCCCACATAGACGTGGACTCGGTCAGCCTGCTGGAGATGAGCCACGCCTCCTGTAGCCCTGCTGACACCACCTCTGCCTTTGCCATCTTCCAGTTCCCCGTCACTGCATGTGGTACTACAGTGACGGTGGGTGTGTGGGCGCGCGTAAAATAAGTTTGCCAAAAACCAAATATTTCACCATTTTGGTCCAAAATGGTGAAATATTTTTCTTTACTAAATATTGTTTCTCTACTGCAGGAGGACGACGGTTATGTGGTGTATGAGAACCACATGTCGTCTTCATATGAAGTTGGAATTGGACCCAGAGGATCGATCACTAGAGACAGCCACTTTGAGTGAGTTCATGTCCAATCAATTAAACTTCACCATCACTTTCCTGCTGGAGAACATTGTGTGTACCTGTGACTCTGTATTCTGAGTGGAAATGTAACACTGCATGAACGTTCCTGCAGGCTCTTGTTCCAGTGCAGGTACTCTGGCAGCTCTGTGGAGGCTCTGGTGATTGAGGTGAACACTCTGGCCGCACCTCAGTCAGTGGCTGCTGTTGGACCCCTCAGGGTGGGGATCAGACTAGCCAATGGACAGTGCCACACCAAGGGGTGCAATGAGGGTGAGCGTCACAAGATCCTCCCATGTCAATTTCAAACAGTATTGGGAGAAATGCATTAACTCAAATCTAACTGATCTCAATTCCAGAGGAAGCAGCGTACAGCTCCTACTACACTGCAGCAGACTACCCAGTCAGCAAGGTGCTGAGGGAAGCGGTGTACGCAGACGTGCACATCCTGGAGAGGACTGATCCAAACATCGTCCTGACTCTGGAACACTGCTGGGCCACCTCCACCCCCAATCCTAATGGCCTACCACAGTGGGACCTTCTGGTTGATGGGTAGGCCTAATGCAGACAACCTCTGCGAACCCGTTTTCACTACTTGATACTAAATTTGGTAGATTAACCGAATGGAATAATGCAGAATTAGAACAATCGGCTCCTCATCTCCAGGTGTCCCTACCATGATGACCGTTACCTAACCAGAGTCATCCCTGTTGATGGCTCCTCTGGGCTTCCTCACCCAACCCACCACAGACGTTTCGTCATCAAGATGTTCACCTTCGTGGATCAAGAAACATACACTCCCCAGAAGGACACGGTAAGTGTTTCATGGTGTAGCATCAAATGCTTGGCTCTAGTTACGCTTGTATTGTCTGATTGAGACATGTTTGATATTTATGAAGTAGCTACTAACAGGCATTCTAATGGTTCCAGTTTGACTAAAACGTGATACTTTGTAGGTGTTCATCCACTGTGCTACAGCAGTGTGCCATCCCAGCAGCACGAGCTCCTGTGAGCAGCAGTGCCACCACAGGCAACGTGAGTCTAGTGGCCTCTAGTCTATGTAAATGAGAAGCGGTACAAATCTAAAGGGCAGCTTCATTACTATGCATAACTTAATTTTCTGTTACAGGAAGAGCTGCAGTGAGGAAGGTTTCCTCAGGCCAGCAGAGGGCGCTGGTGTCAAGTGGAGAAGTTATCCTGACCGCTCGAAGGCCTTTCTCTGCCAAGCACAGCAGAAATGACATGCCCAAGACCACATCAAGGAGATGACCATCCATTGGCAGCTGTATATGAAATTACTTTTAAAATAAAAAGCTTCATGAGCTTCTTCTGACAAACTTGTCCCAATTTGTCTGTATGGTGTGGAAAGGTGCCTGCAATCGGTTCAGAGATGTTAATTCAGTAGTGGAATGTATGTGTTAAATTTCCAGCTTAATATTATTGGGTGGCACATAGCCATAAAATGTCATTCTGGCTCAAGCGAGGCAAAGTCGTGAGTTCCATCTTCCTGAATGTCTACTACTAATCCATCCCCTCGGATAACTCTGATCAACTAGGAAACCACAACCCAAAATAACCAAATTATTTAGTTCATTGTCAGAGCAATGGTGTAAAGGTGAAGTCATTGGGTCAAGGCCAACGTACACTTCATCTGTCTTGCGTTAAAGGACACTGTAGTACAGACATACAATACTGTATACAGACAGTCATGGTCTTGAAAATTAGTCTGGTCTCGGTCTCTGGTCACTTCATGCTTCAGCACAAAAGCAGGATCCTTACAAATGAGACATCATTGTAAAGGGAAATGAACAGGCTACTACTACAGCTCTATACGGGCTTGTTTATCATTGTGACTGGTAGAACTGCCACCCACCTCCCTGTCTCCTTACAGCTCCACATGAGTTCAGTCAGACGTTTTAACCCCAACTCAAGACATCGCACAGGGGGAGAGAGAATCTTTAACTCATCTGTCTATATCCTACTTTTAAACTTTACAGCCTTATGTACAGATTTGTTTGCAAAATATAAATACATAGCTCTGTTTACACATCTCTGTATTTAAACAGGCTAACATTAATAGCTGTTTTTGTTTATAATTGTGATATATTATGTTTTTTATATCGTGCATTTTTGTTTTGTTTCTCACCTGCTTTGGCAATGTAAACAATACAGCCTTATTGAATTGAAAGAAGAGTTTTGCTGAGTTCTGGGACATGCTGGAATTGAGGGAAACAGATCAGCTGATTCCAAAGCCTAGTTTGGTTAGTTTGGATGTCCTGAAACAGTTAAGCTGAGCATGTTTTCCTAGAATGTGCCAAATACAAGACAGAAAGGGAAACAACTTATAAAAGTTTGATCTGATCACAAAAGCAGTTTTAAAGTTCCTGAACTGCCTGCATGATTCAGAGTTATCCTATGATGTGTTTGAGTTAGCGCTATATTTCCTTGTCCTGCGGAGGGCAGTAATACGCCTCGTAGTATCGTCTATACTGCCGCAAACTTGAAAGAAGAAGGAGAGAAAGAAGGAGAGACAAAGGGAGAGAGAGAGAGCCTTGTGTGGAAACCAGGAAGAAGTTCAACTCTGGAGCGAATTAATAATCTCAGTAAGTAGTAGTTGACACAACTTTAACACGACATGCATATGTCATCAAACTCTTGAGCTAATTCTGCTCTCACTCAGAATGTAAAAATAAAGTGATGTGGTGTATAGTTTTTGAGATATTAACATTTGTTTGGCACAACTCATACTGTTTGTTCATCCATGTTGAAAATGTGTTCTCACCATGTACATGCCTAAATGCTATGAATGTAGTGTAATAATAATAATAAAATTAATGAATAATTGTACTGACATCAAACAATACACTCACATAATTAACACAACATAAAATAAAGATAAATGTATCCTAAGGGAGACAATAGGCTAATCTAATCTAAATTAATTTGTATCTTGTAGAGTTGGATCTCAGAGGTGCCGTGGAGACAGAACTCCAGCAGCAGAAGCAACGTTACTGTAAGTGTTGTGGTTTGTGCTTTATGATTTTCATCTTTTATGTGAGCACAGGCAGCAGGATCAGCCACAGTACAGTACTCTATCTTGTGGCAGGTCTAGAAATGATATTTCTAGTATCCTGTTGAAGGTGACAATCTTCTAGCATGTTTTTAGCAGGCAGCAAGCTCAGACTTGGACAGATGAAGCTATGCGGAAGTGATGAAATCTGTAGTTACTCAAATGGCCATGATGTGAGGCTGGCTCCAAAAGCGAGTCAGTCCCTGTTCACCCCCATGTTAAAATGCCTGTCTTTACAACAGGATTAAACATGTTTACAGCCTGGTTCAAAACACGGTTTTGGTGAGTTATATAACTCACTAAACGAGTGAGTTCTATAACTCACTCTTTAACTTTAGTGAGTTATATTATATATTATATTAGAGTCAAATACCGGTACTATGTACTATGAAAATACTATATTTTGGGCATGATTGACAGGTTGCCTGTCCAGTGAACTGCTTTACTACATAAGGAAGGAACACTGGTGTACAGGACTTTACGATGCATGCGTTTACACTGCCTGCATGGCAGCCCTGCGAGTAACACCATCCTCTACCCGGTTGTCAAAATTACGCAACGCAGCGTTTTTATATGCGTTCAAGACCACAAATTACTTATTTACAAGAAATCACAGAGTTGCCTCGCCCACAGCTTAACTAGAAGAGCATAAAGAGACGACTAACCAAACAGTAGGAAGTGTAGACAGTGACGTTTCACCTTCCACAACTATAGAGTATGATTGGTATGAATGTAGACATGAATGATGGTGGTCGGAGGGGCCGTTGAGCGCCGATGTGTGGCTGCCACGCTTTCGAACCACCGGTACGAATGGTGTGAACGAATAATGATTCTGTGAAGCGCTTTGAGCACTTGGAAAGGCGCTATATAAATCCAATCATTATTATTTATTATTATTAGAGCTAAAATCAATATCTTCTAAATTATTTTGCAAATGTTTACAAACACATCAACACATTATTGTTGTTGTTGTTGTTGTTGTTTCTTTGTGTGGGCGTTCCCTGTCTTACCGTCTGTTTTGATCATGTCAGAGCTGATTGGCAGGAAGAGAGACATCTGGCAGAGGAGGAGAAGAACACTGTCAAGATGAATCCTTCAGGAGAGGTGAGAAAACATATCACTGATGATGACAGACACACACACACATACACACACACACACACACACACACACACACACACACACACACACACACACACACACACACACACACACACAGTCGCTCTGTCCTGATTCTTTCTTTGTATCTTTCTCTATGGAAACAGACAGGCACCAGTGGACCCAGACGTCATCATTGTGATCAGTGTGACAAAACATTCACAAAACTTCATCTGTTGAAGCGTCATCAGAAAGTTCACTCAGGAGAGAAGCCCTACTCCTGTCAGGAGTGTGGACACTCTTTCAGTCGGTCAGAACACCTAAAATCACACCAACGTATTCACACTGGAGAGAAACCCTACAGCTGTGACCAATGTGGGAGCAGCTTCAGTCGGTCAGAACATCTAAAAACACACCAACGCATCCACACTGGAGCTAAACCCTACAGCTGTGACCAATGTGGAAGCAGGTTCAGTCGGTCAGAGCGCCTAAAAAGACACCAACACATCCACACTGGAGCTAAACCCTACAGCTGTGACCAATGTGGGAGCAGCTTCAGTCAGTTAGGTGCCCTAACAACACACCAACGCATACACACTGGAACTAAACCCTACAGCTGTGACCAATGTGGGAGCAGGTTCAGTCAGTCAGAACACCTAAAAAGACACCAACACATCCACACTGGAGCTAAACCCTACAGCTGTGACCAATGTGGGAGCAGCTTCAGTCAGTTAGGTGCCCTAACAACACACCAACACATACACACTGGAGCTAAACTCTACAGCTGTGACCAATGTGGGAGCAGGTTCAGTCGGTCAGAACATCTAAAAACACACCAACGCATACACACTGGAGCTAAACCCTACAGCTGTGACCAATGTGGGAGCAGGTTCAGTCGGTCAGAACATCTAAAAACACACCAACGCATACACACTGGAGCTAAACCCTACAGCTGTGACCAATGTGGGAGCAGGTTTAGTCGGTCAGAGCACCTAAAAAGACACCAACACATCCACACTGGAGCTAAACCCTACAGCTGTGACCAATGTGGGAGCAGCTTCAGTCAGTTAGGTGCCCTAACAACACACCAACGCATACACACTGGAGCTAAACCCTACAGCTGTGACCAATGTGGGAGCAGGTTCAGTCGGTCAGAACACCTAAAAAGACACCAACACATCCACACTGGAGCTAAACCCTACAGCTGTGACCAATGTGGGAGCAGCTTCAGTGAGTTAGGTACCCTAACAAGACACCAACGCATACACACTGGAGCCAAACCCTACAGCTGTGACCAATGTGGGAGCAGCTTCAGTCAGTTAGGTCACCTAAAAACTCACCAACGCATACACACTGGAGCTAAACCCTACAGCTGTGACCAATGTGGGAGCAGCTTCAGTCGGTTAGGTAACCTAACAACACACCAACGCATCCACAATGGAACAGGCTACTGGTGTGATGGCTGTAACAGAATGTTCACTCGGTCTGATAGTCTGAAGAAACACCGCTGCATCTAACCACCTGCTGAAGAGCACCTCCACTGTCTGCCACTCAGACAGCGTTCAGACACACAACAGACAGACTGTACAATCAGTTTGCAGATTTCTTTCTGTAGGCTATGTGTGTTTTTTTCCTTGTATGTACTGAAGTTGCTGTTTAAATTTTGAAGATGTATAGATGTAGATAAAATCCTGCAGTCGCAGTAGAAAATAGTAATAGGATACAGCAAAGAGAATTAGAATATAGAGGTACTGCCTTTTACTTGTTAATGTTATTGTTATTGTTAAAAAAGAAAAGAAAAAGTAAATTCGATTAAGTACAGGAACCGCACAGCGGGGGGCGGAGCTCATCCACCGTGCTGAAAAGGTGGTCGGATGCAGCCTGCCATCCCTTCAGGACCTGTCCTACACACTGCCAGGACGCTGAAGCGCTCTCAGAAAGTCATGGCCGACCCCTCCCACCCAGGTCATAAACTCTTTAAGGCTCTCCCCCTTGGCATGAGACTGAGGTCTGGTGGTACTAAAACCTCTCATCAAATGGACAGCTTCTACCCAACTGCCATCTGTCTCTTCAACGACACCTGAAAGCTCCACAAAGGACTTTATCACTCCCCCCCAACCCACCCACCCTGCCTCCATCATGTCACTTTAAAGGACTTTATATTTAGCACTTCATAATTTGTGATTGTTTTTCTGTATTAGTTTGTCTTCCACTTGATGTGACCGCTGTGCTGCATACTTGCACTAAAATATAATACAAGTTAAAAAATTAAAAAACGCAAATCAAGACTGAACCAACCCCCCCCCCCCCCCCCCTTTTTTCATCTATCATGTTATTTGTCTAGTATCCTAAATGTAGGCTATACCTCTCTTCCACAGAGTGGTCTGATGTGATTCTACTAACTATATCAAAAGAAAGGAGGGTAGAAAATATCGCAAATAGCCCCAATATAGCCTTAAGTCTGCCATATATGATGAGACCATGATGCCAAACTCATACTAGAAGTTTCATATTGCCTCTCTGATAATAAAATGTGCACATCCTGTAAGATATGACTTCAGACTAGGGATCGTCCACTAGTATCGTCTATACTGCTGCAAACTTGAAAGAAGGAGGAGGATGAGAGAGAGAGAGAGAGAGAGAGAGAGAGAGAGAGAGACAGGGAGAGAGAGAGAGAGAGAGAGAGAGACGCTTGTGTTGAAACCAGGAAGAAGTTCAACCACACGCTTGTGTTGAAACCAGGAAGAAGTTCAACTCTGGAGCGAATAAATAATCTCAGTAAGTAGTAGTTGACACAACTTGAACACGACATGCATAGTCATCAAACTCTTGAGCTAATTCTGCTCTCACTCAGAATGTCAAAATATAAGCGATGTGGGGTATAGTTTTTGAGATATTAACGTTTGTTTGGCACAACTCATACTGCTGCGGGGTTCCGCATTTTGTAATGTTTTTGTATACAGTACTTGTTTGTTCATCCATGTTGAAAATGTGTTCTCACCAGTGTTGGAGGTAACTCATTACAGAAGTAACATATTACATGTAATATATTACTTTTAGCAGTAACTCAGTAATATAACTTATTACTTATAGGATTTCAGTAATATTATACCAGTTACTTTGTCAGGTAACTCAAGTTCCAAATTTATTTATTTTTTAATCAAAGCACATATTTAAAAAGGTTACAATCATTTCCTAATCAAACTGTGTTTTTATGCAAATAACCACTATAGATGACAATAACAAAGGAAAATAATAACATTTAGAATGTTGGATTGTTTACACTGACTTCAAGGCAGTTGAAATGATTTTTTGGGATGGTTCCGGGGCAGCGATGTCATTCTGCTGTTGCTATTGTTTTGGTGAAAGTAATGCAAAAGTAGTGTAATAAGTAACGAGTTACTCTACACAGACAGTACTATAATTGTAAAGTAACTTATTACTTTAAAATGAAGGTAACTAGTAATATGTAGTATATTACATTTTGAAAGTAACTTGCCCCACACTGGTTCTCACCATGTATAAAATACATGTACCTAAATACTTATTCAATTAGGCTATGAATGTAGTGCAATAATAATAATAATGAATGATTGTACTGACATCAAACAATACACTCACATAATTAACACAACATAAAATAAAGACAAATGTATCCTAAGGGAGACAATAGGCTAATCTAATCTAAATGAATTTGTATCTTGTAGAGTTGGATCTCAGAGGTGCCGTGGAGACAGAACTCCAGCAGCAGAAGCAACATTACTGTAAGTGTTGTGGTTTGTGCTTTATGATTTTCATCTTTTATGTGAGCACAGGCAGCAGGATCAGCCACAGTACAGTACTCTATCTTGTGGCAGGTCTAGAAATGATATTCCTAGTATACTGTTGAAGGTGACAATCTTCTAGCATGTTTTTAGCAGGCAGCAAGCTCAGACTTGGACAGATGAAGCTATGCGGAAGTGATGAAATCTGTAGTTACTCAAATGGCCATGATGTGAGGCTGGCTCCAAAAGCGAGTCAGTCTCTGTTCACCCCCATGTTAAAATGACTGTCTTTACAACAGGATTAAACATGTTTACAGCCTGGTTTGGTGAGTTATATAACTCACTAAACGAGTGAGTTATATAACTCACTTGTTTAGTGAGTTATATTATATATTATATTAGAGTCAAATACCGGTAGAAGAAATAAAATACTATGTTTTGGGCATGATTGACAGGTTGCCTGTTCAGTGAACTGCTTTACTACATAAGGAAGGAACACTGGTGTACAGGACTTTACGATGCATGCGTTTACACTGCCTGCATGGCAGCCCTGCGAGTAACACCATCCTCTACCAGGTTGTCAAAATTACGCAATGCAGAGTTTTTATATGCATTCAAGACCACAAATTACTTATTTACAAGAAATCACAGAATTGCCTCGCCACAGCTTAACTAGAAGAGCATAAAGAGACGACTAACCAAACAGTAGGAAGTGTAGACAGTGACGTTTCACCTTCCGCAACTATATAGCTAAAATCAATATCTTGTTTACATGTTTAAATGTTTACAAACACATCAACACATTATTGTTGTTGTTGTTGTTTCTTTGTGTGGGCGTTCCCTGTCTTACCGTCTGTTTTGATCATGTCAGAGCTGATTGGCAGGAAGAGAGACATCTGGCAGAGGAGGAGAGGAACACTGTCAAGATGAATCCTTCAGGAGAGGTGAGAAAACATATCACTGATGTTGCAACACACACACACACACACACACACACACACACACACACACACAAACACACACACACACACACACACACACACACACACACATATACACACACACACACACACACACACACACACACAGACACACACACACACAGACACACACACACACACACACACACACACACACACACACACACACACACACACACACACACACACAGTCTCTCTGTCCTGATTCTTTCCTTGTATCTTTCTCTATGGAAACAGACAGGCACTAGTGGACCCAGACGTCATCGTTGTGATCAGTGTGACAAAACATTCACAAAACTTCATCTGTTGAAGCGTCATCAGAAAGTTCACTCAGGAGAGAAGCCCTACTCCTGTCAGGAGTGTGGACACTCTTTCAGTCAGTCACATGACTTAAGAAGACACCAACGCATACACACTGGAGAGAAACCCTACAGCTGTGACCAATGTGGGAGCAGGTTCAGGCAGTTAGGTCACCTAACAATACACCAACGTATTCACACTGGAGCTAAACCCTACAGCTGTGACCAATGTGGGAGCAGCTTCAGTCACTTAGCTACCCTAACAACACACCAACGCATCCACACTGGAGCTAAACCCTACAGCTGTGACCAATGTGGGAGCAGCTTCAGTCACTTAGCTAACCTAACAATACACCAACGTATTCACACTGGAACTAAACCCTACAGCTGTGACCAATGTGGGAGCAGCTTCAGTCAGTTAGCTAACCTAACAAGACACCAACGTATTCACACTGGAACTAAACCCTACAGCTGTGACCAATGTGGGAGCAGCTTCAGTCAGTTAGCTAACCTAACAAGACACCAACGCATACACACTGGAGCTAAACCCTGCAGCTGTGACCAATGTGGGAGCAGCTTCAGTCAGTTAGGTCACCTAAAAACACACCAACGCATACACACTGGAGCTAAACCCTACAGCTGTGACCAATGTGGGAGCAGCTTCAGTCAGTTAGGTGCCCTAACAAGACACCAACACATACACACTGGAGCTAAACCCTACAGTTGTGACCAATGTGGGAGCAGCTTCAGTCAGTTAGGTAGCCTAAAACACACCAACGCATACACACTGGAGCTAAACCCTACAGCTGTGACCAATGTGGGAGCAGCTTCAGTCAGTTAGGTGCCCTAACAACACACCAACGCATACACACTGGAGCTAAACCCTACAGCTGTGACCAATGTGGGAGCAGCTTCAGTCAGTTAGGTCACCTAAAAACACACCAACACATACACACTGGAGCTAAACCCTACAGCTGTGACCAATGTGGAGCAGCTTCAGTCAGTTAGGTACCCTAACAACACACCAACACATCCACAATGGAACAGGCTACTGGTGTGTTGAGCACCACCTGCTGAAGAGCACCTCCACTGTCTGCCACTCAGACAGCGTTCAGACAGACACACAACAGACAGACTGTACAATCAGTTTTCAGATTTGTTCTGTATGTCTGTTTTTTTCCTTGTATGTTTTGAAGTTCCTGTTCTTTAAATTTTGAAGATGTATAGATGTAGATAAAATCCTGCAGTCGCAATAGAAAATAGTAATAGGATACAGATACAGCAAAGAAAAATTTAATATAGAGGTACTGCCTTTTACTTGTTGATGTTATTGTTAAAAAACTTTTTTTTTTTTGTAAATTCGATTAAAGTAAGTTAAGAAAACCAGTGAGTGAAGAAAAGAAAACCAATAATAATTAAAAGAACTGAACATTTTGTGGTTGAATTTCAAATAAAGGTTTTAACATAACCACTATAGACTAATGCTTCTGTTAATTAACAGCATACTCCACATAATATCATATACAGTACTGTAGCATCATACAGGTAATTAAAATAGGCTACTGTATAACTGACCAATCAGTGGCTGCCCCCCTCGGTCTTGGTCTTGACTCAGTCCCCCTCCCCCCCCTGTCACGGTCTCTCTTGGTCCTGACTCGGTCTCGGTTTAGGGGGTCAACAAAACCTATTGCTTTCAAAATGAGTAGCAGATGCTGATAAAGACTCAGTCTGTTATAATCTGGGGCCTGGGGGATCCATTGATGGTATTTGAGCTTATCCACCTCATGCTGGCATCATACTCCCTCCCACACACACTTTACCAGTGTTGTGTGAGTGTAGGTGGCTGTGCAGCCAAAGTGAACGTCACTTCCTGCTTCAGCACTGTACCAGAGATTTTCATCCACCATTTATTTTCCCATAGACATTTCGTAAAATGCTCCTAAAATAGTTTTACTTGGTCAAACCAAACGGTTCAGCTATATTTAGAATCGGGGGAGACCATATAACATTTCACTCGGACCAAAACTAAAAGAAAACATTGAAAAAAAAAAAATTTTAATCCGCAATTTACGTTTTGGTCCGAGTGAAATGTTATGCGGTCTCTCCTGTTTCTCTGAACCATTTGGTTTGGACAAGTAAAACTATTTTTATACGCATTTTAGAAAATGTCTATGGGAAAATAAATGGCGGATGAAAATCTCTGGTACAGTGCTGAAGCAGGAAGTGACGTTCCACTTTGGCTCTCTACAGACATGGAATTCAGCCGCAAACATGAGGAATGCCGCAGATGGCGTTGCCTCTCCATGACAAGATGCAGTTCAGACATTGCCCACAAGACTTATGTGTCAAGTGTGTCAGCCAGGTATTTTTATGTGACATTATGACAGATGACAGTTTGGTCAAACGGCTAACCATCTCATCTCTATGACATCATAATTGTCACTTGACATCACAAGTTATTTCTGCTGTAGTGAACATGGCAGGAAGACAGAATGGGTAAAGTACTTCTCCACATGCTTGTTATGAATCATCTAATTCAAGGTTTGCTATCTGGAATGGTAACAGTATTCAATGCTGCATCACCTATATCAACAAGGATCGAGGAGCCTTGCTCATACATATTCACAATGTAAACAATTCTGCTTCACAATATAGTCCTTCATTATTGACCATTTGGGATGAATGAACACACTTGGGAAACATGATGTTGAAGCAAACTCAGGCCAGCATGGGGTCAAAGGTCATACAACAAAACATGACACTTTTGATCAGCCTACATATACTCTGATTACATATACTCTGATTACTCTGTGATTAGGACTTTCTTACTTTCGCAGTTTCCACTACAGTATAAAGCTTTTGGTCCAAGCCCTCAGCCTTCACTACGCCATCTAGACAGAGCTGGATGACTTTGAACAACTTAGGTTGCCAAGCATATATCGCCCTCTGCAGGCATCAAGCATATATTACCCTCTGCAGGCATATATCGCCCTCTGCAGGCATTTAAGGGGCAAGACTTGTTCATGACTCAGCCTTGTTTTTTAATCCACCAGCATTTGTGTGCACAGAAAAGGACTATTTCAGTTATCAAAGCAAGCTAAAAAAATGTTTTCCCGGTAGCCATCTACCGCCTTTCTCTACTAAATTCTCTTGAAATTGTATTAGACAAATTTGATGTAATATATACCAGAGCCATGTAGATAGAAGAGTCCCGACATCTCCATTCACTCCAATAGACCTTTTTTTTTTACTTTCAAGAGTTCCAGGAAGTAAGGTCCTGGATTAAGCAGCACTGTCGAGTTGCAGCAAAATAGACAGTTTGTGTTGTACTCTGAAAGGGGTTTTCCCCCCTTGAATCAAATTGTACATTATCAGCTTTGTTTTAGCATGCAAGAAAGTAGCGCGAGACCCCTTCCTGGCTGTTCATTGGCTAATGAGTCTCGCATTTTGGTCCTCCGCTGACGCCACTCTCTCTCTAGAGGACACTAATATCTACCAATAATTTATATTTATTTATTCCATTGACATGCACAAAAAGAAATGGTTGACATAATGTTCAAAAGCTTAGGGAGGACACATTGTCCCTGTGTGAAAAGATTATTTTAAGGGTTGGAAGATTTGAAGAATGAAGTGTGGTTTTCAGGACGTTCTTCTCTTCACCCACATGTGCACATCATGTATATCAATATAACTCCAAATCCCTGTGATGAACAACCAGCCTCAAAACAGTGAGATGCACAAATTCACCCAAATCCTAGATGTCCCATGTGAAAATGTGAGATCATTATGTCCACGTCATTCATTGATTTCCGATGTGTGGCCGTGTCTTGGTAGCATATGGAGAGCACATCATGTAGGAAAGTTGTGTCAAGTGTAAAGATGGACTGTTGCAGTGTGAGTCCCAGGTCTTAGACTGGTCTGTGAAAGGTTAAAGGTCAGCTAAAGAACTGAGAACCATTGCTGATGACAGGCATAATCCCATGGACGAACAATACGGGACCATGGTCAATAATGGATACAGTTAAGGTCAATAATGGATACAGTTTTGATAGTAAAAGACTAGAGGTCAGTAGTGACAACAGGAGTTAGCCCGTGGACGAGCAGCGTAGGTCCCAGGTCTCGACTCAGCAGGTCCAGGTAGGTCAGGTAACGCCTTGTGTCTGCTGGTGGGCGGGGCAAGTACAGGAACCACACATCGGGGGGCGGAGCTCCGTGCTGGCGAATCAGATTGTTGACAGCACAGATATATTGATCCGTCAGCTGCGCAGCATTGTTGGGGAACCTCTGTATACTCTGGTCCTGCTGCTTCTCAGCCTCCTCTTCATCCCAGTCCCTCTCCTCATCCTCTCCAGGTTGTAGAGCTGCAACGATTCATCGGTTAGTCCAGTGGTTCCCAACCTTTGTTTGTCTTATGTACCAGGCCAAAGGTATCTGAGGTCTATAATGCCAAAGGCAGCGATGGTGCTTTTCTACACCTCCACCGTCGAGTCCACCCTCACCTCCTCCATCTCCAGACTGCAGCGCATCATCCACCGTGCTGAAAAGGTGGTCGGATGCAGCCTGCCATCCCTTCAGGACCTGTCCTACACACTGCCAGGACGCTGAAGCGGTGTCAGAAAGTCATGGCCGACCCCTCCCACCCAGGTCATAAACTCTTTAAGGCTCTCCCCCTTGGCATGAGACTGAGGTCTGGTGGTACTAAAACCTCTCATCACATGGACAGCTTCTACCCAACTGCCATCTGTCTCTTCAACGACACCTGAAAGCTCCACAAAGGACTTTATCACTCCCCCCCAACCTGCCCACCCTGCCACCAGTACAGTATGTCATATATGATGAGACCATGATGCCAAACTCATACTAGAAGTTTCATATTGCGTCTCTGATAATAAAATGTGCACATCCTGTAAGATATGACTAGTATCGTCTATACTGCTGCAAACATGAAAGAAGGAGGATGAGAGAGAGAGAGAGAGAGAGAGAGAGAGAGAGAGAGAGAGAGAGAGAGAGAGAGACGCTTGTGTTGAAACGGTTGAAACCAGGAAGAAGTTCAACCACACGCTTGTGTTGAAACCAGGAAGAAGTTCAACTCTGGAGCGAATTAATAATCTCAGTAAGTAGTAGTTCACACAACTTTAACACGACATGCATATGTCATCAAACTCTTGAGCCAATTCTGCTCTCACTCAGAATGTAAAAATAGAAGCGATGTGGTGTATAGTTTTTGAGATATTAACGTTTGTTTAGCACAACTCATACTGCTGCGGGGTTCCGCATTTTGTAATGTTTTTGTATACAGTACTTGTTTCTTCATCCATGTTGAAAATGTGTTCTCATCAGTGTTGGAGGTAACTCATTACAGAAGTAACATATTACATGTAATATATTACTTTTAGCAGTAACTCAGTAATATAACTTATTACTTATAGGATTTCAGTAATATTATACCAGTTACTTTGTCAAGTAACTCAAGTTACAAATTGTACCACTATAGATGACAATAACAAAGGAAAATAATAACATTTAGAATGTTGGATTGTTTACACTGACTTCAAGGCAGTTGAAATGATTTTTCGGGATGGTTCCTGGCCCGCAATGTCATTCTGCTGCTGCTGTTGTTTTGGTAAAAGTAATACAAAAGTAGTGTAATAAGTAACGAGTTACTCTACACAGACAGTACTATTGTAAAGTAACTTATTACTTTCAAATGAAAGTAACTAGTAATATGTAGTATATTACATTTTGAACGTAACTTGCCCAACACTGTATAAAATACATGTACCTAAATACTTATTCAATTAGGCTATGAATGTAGTGTAATAATAATAATAATAATGAATGATTGTACTGACATCAAACAATACACTCACATAATTAACACAACATAAAATAAAGACAAATGTATCCTAAGGGAGACAATAGGCTAATCTAATCTAAATGAATTTGTATTGTAGAGTTGGATCTCAGAGGTGCCGTGGAGACAGAACTCCAGCAGCAGAAGCAACGTTACTGTAAGTGTTGTGGTTTGTGCTTTATGATTTTCATCTTTTATGTGAGCACAGGCAGCAGGATCAGCCACAGTACAGTACTCTATCTTGTGGCAGGTCTGGAAATGATATTTCTAGTATACTGTTGAAGGTGACAATCTTCTAGCATGTTTTTAGCAGGCAGCAAGCTCAGACTTGGACAGATGAAGCTATGCGGAAGTGATGAAATCTGTAGTTACTCAAATGGCCATGATGTGAGGCTGGCTCCAAAAGCGAGTCAGTCCCTGTTCACCCCCATGTTAACTCATTGAATGCCATGGACGGACATGTTCGTCATTTCAAATAGTAACGTAGAGTGCCAAGGACGGACATGTTTGTCAATTGCGTTTTTTGACGGTGGGGCGTCGATCAAAGCCTTCTGCCTCTCCTGTACAAATATTATAGCTATTGGAGGTCTATAACCTATTTTACAGAACCCTTAGGTGGCGACAGTGCTCTCCACATAACAGAAAGGCAAGGAAAAAACAAAGAAGAAGTCGTTATGGAAACGGAATCGCATCGCATCCGTATGCATCGATATGCTGAAGCACGTTACTGCAGCTGTGCCTGCAGCAGCCAATCTGCTCCCACAATTGAGCCGCTCCGTGTCGGTTGCGACAGCACATCCGCACATCCACACCGTGGAGTTGTTATTATTCTCAACTGGAAGCATCGTTGCCGGTGACAAACACACGCGGAACGCTGTAAAAAAGCTGGATGTCGCGCACAGCAAACTCAGCAGAGAGCCACCACAGACAGGAGGAGGAGTGTGCAGTTGAGGCGAGGCGAGGCGAGGCGGGGCGGGGCGGGGCGGGGCGGGGGGGGGGGGCACGCAGAGCAGCACGCAACACCCAGACAGACCCAGGCAGCAGGACAGGATTGACAAACGCAAGCCAGAATATCCGATGCCCACCAGCAGCAAGCTTCAGAGTCAGTGATGTGCTTGAAATGTTTAATTTCACAAAAGGCCAATTATCTCAGCTTCTAGAAAAAAATTGCTGTTTTTGGATGAATCAAGCTATTTTCTCCGGCTCATAACTAAAGAACGGAAAATGGGATCAATATACTTTTTTTGCAGATGATAGAATAGAGTCTCATCGTTCTTTGTGCGTGTTCAGTGTTTACATAGTAATATCACACAATATTCTGTGGGCCTCGAGAAATCACTGAAAACGCTCTGAAACTCTGGCACTGGGAGCGTCCGTTCTCCAAAAGTGGCTGGCACTCAATGAGTTAAAATGCCTGTCTTTACAACAGGATTAAACATGTTTACAGCCTGGTTCAAAACACAGTTTTGGTGAGTTATATAACTCACTAAACGAGTGAGTTCTATAACTCACTCGTTTAGTGAGTTATATTATATATTATATTAGAGTCAAATACCGGTAGACGAAAGAAAATACTATGTTTTGGGCATGATTGACAGGTTGCCTGTCCAGTGAACTGCTTTACTACATAAGGAAGGAACACTGGTGTACAGGACTTTACGATGCATGCGTTTACACTGCCTGCATGGCAGCCCTGCGAGCAGTGGCGGTTCTAGACATCTGGAGGCTCCAGGTGAAGATCAATGTGTGAGCCCCCCCCCCCCCCTATTTTTGTTTGTTGCTTAAAGCTCGTGAACAAAAACTACTTGGGGGCAGCTCTTTTCAGCCCCAGAACTAGAGGACACATAAATAAGAACTCTTACTGTTCTACCTGAAGAACTTGACCAGAATAGTCACCAGAATAACCAGTCAGTTAGAAGAAGACAATGTGGCAATAGTAATATACTGTAAGTATATAGCCTTTAATTAATATCAAATGCTCACAGATCACACCACACACTCAGATGATCACCACATCACAGCCACAGCCAGTCAGGTCATCATGATGATGTTGGGATGTTGTTGGAACAACCTGGAGAGAGACATTGGAAGAGAGAGAAGAAGAGAAGAAGAGAAGGGGACAAGTAAATAACTTAAGGAGGAGAGAGATGACTTCCACTGAAAAAGATCTCATTGAATAACTAGAAACATTTGCAATGTAAACCCTTTTGTCTCGTCTATAAGATGGAAAGATTAGTGTACAACTGTATACTTAACTTACTGTGTGTGCTGGAGTTTAGCTGTTAACAATCACAGCCAGGCAGCAGTACAGTAGATCACAGGGAGAGCAGGTTACATCCTCACAGCCAGGCAGCAGGTCAGTAGATCACATGGAGAGCAGGTTACAGCTTCACAGCCAGGCAGCAGGTCAGTAGATCACAGGTTACAGCTTCACAGCCAGGCAGCAGGTCAGTAGATCACAGGGAGAGCAGGTTACAGCTTCACAGCCAGGCAGCAGGTCAGTAGATCACAGGGAGAGCAGGTTACAGCTTCACAGCCAGGCAGCAGATCACAGGGAGTAGCGTTGTTGTTAGCTAGCTCACGCTCACCTGGCTGGTACTGCTTCAATTAAGGTTCCAGCTGCTCGCTGCTCCTCGTCCTCCATCAAGTCGGTGGCTTTTTTTGAAGAGGAATTTTGTCAGCTTGGGCAAACTTTCATTAAACTTCGCCTCTTCCAATTTCCTCTTTTTCTTCTGTGCGCCACTCTGAAAACGCTTCTTTGTCATTGTTCTACTGCGGCTAGATGCTGCTCTGATATAAAGCCTCTGATACGTGATACTACTGACAAGTAAACACACTTGAACTGATAACCTGACAATGCAAGTACTGATCACTGTTGTTGTGACTGCAGCAGTCAGGCACACCTGACATTAATCAGTTCATCCAATAGTGTAGGACAGGAAACCAAACTGCCCTATTCATTTCAGGAAGTAGTGGAGTTGTGCAAGTAGTCTATTGGACCCATTGGACAAAAACATTTGCATATCTCCCAACATGCATTGTTCCTTCCAAACTTTTGACCACAAAGTAATTAGTAACCACATTAAATAAGTGGTGAGTGGGAATAATCATTAGCCTATTCTTAGTTAAACATGCAGTTTTGGAACACTCAATAAAGACAAATAAAAAAATCGACTATGACTCGACACCCTAAGTGATACACACATGTTATGGGAGTGGTATATACAGTATACCCCTCACACTAATATACATTTTAGTATAGAATGGTTAGTTCCTTGCTCTGCTCTCCCCTAGAGTGCAACAGGACAAACAACCATGTCCAACCGTACAACAGAGTCAGTGATCAACACATGATTATTATTATTGTTGTTTCTTTGTGTGGGCGTTCCCTGTCTTACCATCTGTTTTGATCATGTCAGAGCTGATTGGCAGGAAGAGAGACATCTGGCAGAGGAGGAGAGGAACACTGTCAAGATGAATCCTTCAGGAGAGGTGAGAAAAAATATCACTGAGGTTGCAACACACACACACACACACACACACACACACACACACACACAGTCTCTCTGTCCTGATTCTTTCTTTGTATCTTTCTCTATGGAAACAGACAGGCACCAGTGGACCCAGACGTCATCATTGTGATCAGTGTGACAAAACATTCACAAAACTTCATCTGTTGAAGCGTCATCAGAAAGTTCACTCAGGAGAGAAGCCCTACTCCTGTCAGGAGTGTGGGCAGTCTTTCAGTCGGTCACAAAACCTAAAATCACACCAACACATCCACACTGGAGAGAAACCCTACAGCTGTGACCAATGTGGGAGCAGGTTCAGGCAGTTAAGTCACCTAACAACACACCAACGTATTCACACTGGCGCTAAACCCTACAGCTGTGACCAATGTGGGAGCAGCTTCAGTCACTTAGCTACCCTAAAAACACACCAACGCATACACACTGGAGCTAAACCCTACAGCTGTGACCAATGTGGGAGCAGCTTCAGGGAGTTAGCTAACCTAACAAGACACCAACGTATTCACACTGGAACTAAACCCTACAGCTGTGACCAATGTGGGAGCAGCTTCAGTCAGTTAGCTAACCTAACAAGACACCAACGTATTCACACTGGAACTAAACCCTACAGCTGTGACCAATGTGGGAGCAGCTTCAGTCAGTTAGGTGACCTAACAAGACACCAACGTATTCACACTGGAACTAAACCCTACAGCTGTGACCAATGTGGGAGCAGCTTCAGGCAGTTAGCTAACCTAACAAGACACCAACATATTCACACTGGAGCTAAACCCTACAGCTGTGACCAATGTGGGAGCAGCTTCAGTCAGTTAGGTGACCTAACAAGACACCAACGTATTCACACTGGAACTAAACCCTACAGCTGTGACCAATGTGGGAGCAGCTTCAGTGAGTTAGGTACCCTAACAAGACACCAACGTATTCACACTGGAGCTAAACCCTACAGCTGTGACCAATGTGGGAGCAGCTTCAGTCGGTTAGGTACCCTAACAAGACACCAACGCATACACACTGGAGCTAAACCCTACAGCTGTGACCAATGTGGGAGCAGCTTCAGGCAGTTAGGTGACCTAACAAGACACCAACGCATCCACACTGGAGCTAAACCCTACAGCTGTGACCAATGTGGGAGCAGCTTCAGTCACTTAGCTACCCTAACAACACACCAACGCATCCACACTGGAGCCAAACCCTACAGCTGTGACCAATGTGGGAGCAGCTTCAGTGAGTTAGGTGACCTAACAAGACACCAACACATTCACACTGGAGCTAAACCCTACAGCTGTGACCAATGTGGGAGCAGCTTCAGGCAGTTAGGTGACCTAACAAGACACCAACACATTCACACTGGAGCTAAACCCTACAGTTGTGACCAATGTGGGAGCAGCTTCAGGCAGTTAGGTAACCTAACATCACACCAACGCATCCACAATGGCACAGGCTACTGGTGTGTTGGCTGTAAGAGAACGTTCACTCGGTCTGATAGTCTGAAGAAACACCGCTGCATCTACCCACCTGCTGAAGAGCACCTCCACTGTCTGCCACTCAGACAGCGTTCAGACACACAACAGACAGACTGTACAATCATTTTTCAGATTTGTTTCTGTATGTGTTTTTTTCCTTGTATGTTCTGAAGTTGCTGTTGTTTACATTTTGAAGATGTATAGATGTAGATAAAATCCTGCAGTCGCAATAGAAAATAGTAATAGGATACAGATACAGCAAAGAAAAATAGAATTTAGAGGTAGGCTACTGCTTTTTACTTGTTAATGTTGTTATTGTTTTTTTTGAGTAAATTCGATTAAAGTAAGTTAAGAAAACCATTGAGTGAAGAAAAGAAAACCAATAATAATTAAAAGAACTGAACATTTTGTGGTTGAATTTCAAATAAAGGTTTTAACATAACCACTATAGACTAATGCTTCTGTCAATCAACAGGATACTCCAGGGGGTCAACAAAACCTATTGCTTTCAAAATGAGTAGCAGATGCTGATAAAGACTCAGTCAGTTATAATCTGGGGCCTGGGTATTTTGAGCTTATCCGCCTCATGCTGGCATCATACTCCCTCCCACACACACTTTGCCAGTGTTGTGTGAGTGTCGGTGGCTGTGCAGCCAAAGTGAACGTCACTTCCTGCTTCAGCACTGTACCAGAGATTTTTATCCGCCATTTACTTTCCCATAGACATTTCGTAAAATGCTTCTAAAATAGTTTTACTTGGTCAAACCAAACGGTTCAGCTATATTTAGAATCGGGGGAGACCATATAACATTTCACTCGGACCAAAACTAAAAGAAAACATCGAAAAAATATGTTTTTGAAATCCGCAATTTAGGTTTTTTTTCCGAGTGAAATGTTATGCGGTCTCTCCTGTTTCTAAATATATCTGAACCATTTGGTTTGAACAAGTAAAACTATTTTTTATAAGCATTTTAAGGAAATGTCTATGGGAAAATAAATGGTGGATGAAAATCTCTGGTACAGTGCTGAAGCAGGAAGTGACATTCCACTTTGGCTCTCTACAGTCATGGAATTCAGCCGCAAACATGAGGAATGCCGCAGATGGCGTTGCCTCTCCATGACAAGATGCAGTTCAGACATTGCCCACAAGACTTATGTGTCAAGGGTGTCAGCCAGGTATTTTTATGTGACATTATGACAGATGACAGTTTGGTCAAACGGCTAACCATCTCATCTCTATGACATCATAATTGTCACTTGACATCACAAGGTATTTCTGCTGTAGTGAACATGGCAGGAAGACAGAATGGGTAAAGTACTTCTCCACATGCTTGTTATGAATCATCTAATTCAAGGTTTGCTATCTGGAATGGTAACAGTATTCAATGCTGCATCACCTATATCAACAAGGATCGAGGAGCCTTGCTCATACATATTCACAATGTCAACAATTCTGCTTCACAATATAGTCCTTCATTATTGACCATTTGGGATAAATGAACACAGTTGGGAAACACGATGTTGCAGCAAACTCAGGCCAGCATGGGGTCAAAGGTCATACAACAAAACATGACACTTTTGATCAGCCTACATATACTCTGATTACATATACTCTGTGATTAGGACTTTCTTACTTTCACAGTTTCCACTATATAAAGCTTTTGGTCCAAGCCCTCAGCCTCCACTACACCATCTAGACAGAGCTGGATGGATGACTTTGAACAACCTCGGTTGCCAAGCATATATCGCCCTCTGCAGGCATCAAGCATATATCGCCCTCTGCAGGCATCAAGCATATATCGCTCTCTGCAGGCATTTAAGAGGCAAGACTTGTTCATGACTCAGCCTTGTTTTTTAATCCACCAGCATGTGTGTGCACAGAAAATGACTATTTCAGTTATCAAAGCAAGCTAATTATTGCTTTTTTCCCCGGGAGCCATCTACCGCCTTTCTCTACTAAATTCTCTTGAAATTGTATTAGACAAATCTGACGTAATATATACCAGAGCCATGTAGATGGAAGAGTCCCGACATCTCCATTCACTCCAATGGACCAGTTTTTTTTACTCTCAAGAGTTCCAGGAAGTAAGGTCCTGGATTAAGCAGCACTGTCGAGTTGCAGCAAAATAGACAGTTTGTGTTGTACTCTGAAAGGGTTTACCCCCCCCCCCCCCCTTGAATCAAATTGTACATTATCAGCTTTGTTTTAGCATGCAAGAAAGTAGCGCGAGACCCCTTCCTGGCTGTTCATTGGCTAATGAGTCTCGCATTTTGGTCCTCCGCTGACGCCACTCTCTCTCTAGAGGACACTAATATATACCAATAACTTATATTTATTTATTCCATTGGCATGCACAAAAAGAAATGGTTGACATAATGTTCAAAAGCTTAGGGAGGACACATTGTCCCTGTGTGAAAAGATTATTTTAAGGGTTGGAAGATTTGAAGAAAATAGTGTGGTTTTCAGGACGTTCTTCTCTTCACCCACATGTGCACATCATGTATATCAATATAACTCCAAATCCCTGTGATGAACAACCAGCCTCAAAACAGTGAGATGCACAAATTCACCCAAATCCTAGATGTCCCATGTGAAAATGTGAGATCATTATGTCCACGTCATTCATTGATTTCCGATGTGTGGCCGTGTCTTGGTAGCATATGGAGAGCACATCATGTAGGAAAGTTGTGTTAGTCAAGTGTAAAGATGGACTGTTGCAGTGCGAGTCCCAGGTCTTAGACTGGTCTGTGAAAGGTTAAAGGTCAGCTAAAGAACTGAGAACCATTGGTCAAGTCAAGTTTATTTGTATAGCACATTTCATACACAGAGGCAATTCAAAGTGCTTCACATAAAATGGATGACAGGAAAATAAAATGGACATTTACATGTAAAAGCATCACAACAAAATTTAAAAAAGAGTATAAAAAGTGCATTAAGCAACAGGCGCAGCAGTTGCAAAAAGAGCTAAAAACTTATAGAGGACTCATTGGCTTTGCATAATAGAATAAATCAATTTATCTATATTGAGTCCCCCGACATCATGACTATAAACATGACTACACACACATAAAACTCAGGTCTGGGTACGGTGTCCTCTTTTCCTCTATACTGCAGTTTGGACACCAAGCATACCCCCACTTGTACTTTGCGTCATCTGTAGCCCGTCGACAAACAGGCCGGTTTTTTTCTCTAATTGGTGATGACAGGCATAATCCCATGGACGAACAATACAGGACCATGGTCAATAACGGATACAGTTAAGGTCAATAATCGATACAGTTTTGATAGTAAACTCAACCCCCCCAACCCGCCCACCCTGCCCCCATCATTTCACTTTAAAGGACTTTATATTTTGCACTTCATAATTTGTGATTGTTTTTCTGTATTAGTTTGTCTTCCACTTGATGTGACCGCTGTGCTGCATACTTGCACTAAAATATAATACAAATTTAAAAATTTAAAAACGCAAATCAAGACTGAACAAACCCCCCCCCCCTTTTTTTCATCTATCATGTTATTTGTCTAGTATCCTAAATGTAGGCTATACCTCTCTTCCACAGAGTGGTCTGATGTGATTCTACTAACTATATCAAAAGAAAGGAGGGTAGAAAATATCGCAAATAGCCCCATTATAGCCTAAGTCTGCCATATATGGTGAGACCATGATGCCAAACTCATACTAGAAGTTATATATTGCCTCTGTGATAATAAAATGTGCACATCCTGTAAGATATGACTTCAGACTAGGGATCGTCCACTAGTATCGTCTATACTGCTGCAAACTTGAAAGAAGGAGGAGGATGAGAGAGAGAGAGAGAGAGAGAGAGAGAGAGAGAGAGAGAGAGAGAGAGAGAGAGAGAGAGAGAGAGAGAGAGAGAGAGAGAGAGAGAGAGACAGAGAGAGAGAGAGAGAACCACCACACGCTTGTGTTGAAACCAGGAAGAAGTTCAACTCTGGAGCAAATGAATAATCTCAGTAAGTAGTAGTTGACACAACTTGAACACGACATGCATAGTCATCAAACTCTTGAGCTAATTCTGCTCTCACTCAGAATGTCAAAATATAAGCGATGTGGTGTATAGTTTTTGAGATATTAACGTTTGTTTGGCACAACTCATACTGCCGCAGCTAGGCTTCCGCATTTTGTAATGTTTTTGTATACAGTACTTGTTTGTTCATCCATGTTGAAAATGTGTTCTCACCAGTGTTGGAGGTAACTCATTACAGAAGTAACATATTACATGTAATATATTACTTTTAGCAGTAACTCAGTAATATAACTTATTACTTATAGGATTTCAGTAATATTATACCAGTTACTTTGTCAGGTAACTCAAGTTCCAAATTTATTTATTTTTTAATCAAAGCACATATTTAAAAAGGTTACAATCATTTCCTAATCAAACTGTGTGTTTTTATGCAAATAACCACTATAGATGACAATAACAAAGGAAAATAATAACATTTAGAATGTTGGATTGTTTACACTGACTTCAAGGCAGTTGAAATGATTTTTTGGGATGGTTCCGGGGCGGCGATGTCATTCTGCTGTTGCTATTGTTTTGGTGAAAGTAATGCAAAAGTAGTGTAATAAGTAACGACTTACTCTACACAGACAGAACTATTGTAAAGTAACTTATTACTTTAAAATGAAAGTAACTAGTAATATGTAGTATATTACATTTTGAAAGTAACTTGCCCCACACTGGTTCTCACCATGTATAAAATACATGTACCTAAATACTTATTCAATTAGGCTATGCATGTAGTGTAATAATAATAATAATGAATGATTGTACTGACATCAAACAATACACTCACATAATTAACACAACATAAAATAAAGACAAATGTATCCTAAGGGAGACAATAGGCTAATCTAATCTAAATGAATTTGTATCTTGTAGAGTTGGATCTCAGAGGTGCCGTGGAGACAGAACTCCAGCAGCAGAAGCAACATTACTGTAAGTGTTGTGGTTTGTGCTTTATGATTTTCATCTTTTATGTGAGCACAGGCAGCAGGATCAGCCACAGTACAGTACTCTATCTTGTGGCAGGTCTAGAAATGATATTTCTAGTATACTGTTGAAGGTGACAATCTTCTAGCATGTTTTTAGCAGGCAGCAAGCTCAGACTTGGACAGATGAAGCTATGCGGAAGTGATGAAATCTGTAGTTACTCAAATGGCCATGATGTGAGGCTGGCTCCAAAAGCGAGTCAGTCCCTGTTTACCCCCATGTTAAAATGCCTGTGTTTACAACAGGATTAAACATGTTTACGGCCTGGTTTGGTGAGTTATATAACTCACTAAACGAGTGAGTTCTATAACTCACTTGTTTAGTGAGTTATATTATATATTATATTAGAGTCAAATACCGGTAGACAAAAGAAAATACTATGTTTTGGGCATGATTGACAGGTTGCCTGTCCAGTGAACTGCTTTACTACATAAGGAAGGAACACTGGTGTACAGGACTTTACGATGCATGCGTTTACACTGCCTGCATGGCAGCCCTGCGAGTAACACCATCCTCTACCCGGTTGTCAAAATTACGCAACGCAGAGTTTTTATATGCATTCAAGACCACAAATTACTTATTTACAAGAAATCACAGAATTGCCTCGCCCACAGCTTAACTAGAAGAGCATAAAGAGACCACTAACCAAAACATTGTTGTAGACAGTGACGTTTCACCTTCCGCAACTAGAGCTAAAATCAATATCTTCAAAATTAATTTGCAAGTGTTTACAAACACATCAACACATTAGTTGTTGTTGTTGTTGTTTCTTTGTGTGGGCGTTCCCTGTCTTACCGTCTGTTTTGATCATGTCAGAGCTGATTGGCAGGAAGAGAGACATCTGGCAGAGGAGGAAAGGAACACTGTCAAGATGAATCCTTCAGGAGAGGTGAGAAAACATATCACTGATGTTGCAACACACACACACACACACACACACACACACACACACACACACACACACACACACACACACACACACACACACACACACAGTCTCTGTCCTGATTCTTTCTTTGTATGTTTCTCTATGGAAACAGACAGGCACCAGTGGACCCAGACGTCATCGTTGTGATCAGTGTGACAAAACATTCACAAAACTTCATCTGTTGAAGCATCATCAGAAAGTTCACTCAGGAGAAAAGCCCTACAGCTGTGACCAATGTGGGAGCAGCTTCAGTCGGTTAGGTCACCTAACAACACACCAACGCATACAAACTGGAGCTAAACCCTACAGCTGTGACCAATGTGGGAGCAGCTTCAGTCACTTAGCTACCCTAACAACACACCAACGCATACACACTGGAGCTAAACCCTACAGCTGTGACCAATGTGGGAGCAGCTTCAGTCAGTTAAGTGCCCTAACAACACACCAACGCATACACACTGGAGCTAAACCCTACAGCTGTGACCAATGTGGGAGCAGCTTCAGTCAGTTAGGTGCCCTAACAACACACCAACGCATACACACTGGAGCTAAACCCTACAGCTGTGACCAATGTGGGAGCAGCTTCAGGCACTTAGGTGCCCTAACAACACACCAAAGCATACACACTGGAGCTAAACCCTACAGCTGTGACCAATGTGGGAGCTGCTTCAGTCAGTTAGGTGCCCTAACAACACACCAACGCATACACACTGGAGCTAAACCCTACAGCTGTGACCAATGTGGGAGCAGCTTCAGTCAGTTAGGTAACCTAACAAGACACCAACGCATACACACTGGAGCTAAACCCTACAGCTGTGACCAATGTGGGAGCAGCTTCAGGAATTTAGGTGCCCTAACAACACACCAACGCATACACACTGGAGCTAAACCCTACAGCTGTGACCAATGTGGGAGCAGCTTCAGGCACTTAGGTGCCCTAACAACACACCAACGCATACACACTGGAGCTAAACCCTACAGCTGTGACCAATGTGGGAGCAGCTTCAGGCACTTAAGTGCCCTAACAACACACCAACGCATTCACACTGGAGCAAAACCCTACAGCTGTGACCAATGTGGGAGCAGCTTCAGTCAGTTAGGTACCCTAACAACACACCAAAGCATACACACTGGAGCTAAACCCTACAGCTGTGACCAATGTGGGAGCAGCTTCAGGCAGTTAGGTAACCTAACAACACACCAACGCATCCACAATGGAACAGGCTACTGGTGTGATGGCTGTAAGAGAACGTTCACTCGGTCTGATAGTCTGAAGAAACACCGCTGCATCTAACCACCTGCTGAAGAGCACCTCCACTGTCTGCCACTCAGACAGCGTTCAGACACACAACAGACAGACTGTACAATCAGTTTTCAGATTTGTTTCTGTATGTCTGTTTTTTTCCTTGTATGTTCTGAAGTTGCTGTTGTTTAAATTTTGAAGATGTATAGATGTAGATAAAATCCTGCAGTCGCAGTAGAAAATAGTAATAGGATACAGATACAGCAAAGAAAAATTGAATATAGAGGTACTGCCTTTTACTTGTTGTTATTGTTTAAAAAAAGAAAATGTTTTTAGTAAATTCGATTAAAGTAAGTTAAGAAAACCAGTGAGTGAAGAAAATAAAACCAATAATAATTAAAAGAACTGAACATTTTGTGGTTGAATTTCAAATAAAGGTTTTAACATAACCACTATAGAGTAATGCTTCTGTTAATTAACAGCATACTCCACATAATATCATATACAGTACTGTATCATCATACAGGTAATTACATAGGCTACTGTAACTGACCAATCAGTGGCTGCACCCCTCGGTCTTGGTCTTGACTCAGTCCCCCCCCCCCCGGTCTCGGTCTCTCTTGGTCCTGACTCTTTCTCGGTTTAGGGGTTCAACAAAACCTATTACTTTCAAAATGA
The DNA here is from genome assembly GCF_964638095.1 of Poromitra crassiceps. Taxonomy (NCBI): domain Eukaryota; kingdom Metazoa; phylum Chordata; class Actinopteri; order Beryciformes; family Melamphaidae; genus Poromitra; species Poromitra crassiceps. The sequence continues at coordinate 18,450 of NW_028151548.1, read as the reverse complement.
GTAGCAGATGCTGATAAAGACTCAGTCAGTTATAATCTGGGGCCTGGGGGATCCCTTGATGGTATTTTGAGCTTATCCACCTCATGCTGGCATCATACTCCCTCCCACACACACTTTACCAGTGTTGTGTGAGTGTCGGTGGCTGTGCTATAAAGAGCCAAAGTGAACGTCACTTCCTGCTTCAGCACTGTACCAGAGATTTTCATCCACCATTTATTTTCCCATAGACATTTCGTAAAATGCTCCTAAAATAGTTTTACTTGGTCAAACCAAACGGTTCACCTATATTTAGAATCGGGGGAGACCATATAACATTTCACTCGGACCAAAACTAAAAGAAAACATCGAAAAAAATAAAAAAATAAATCCGCAATTTACGTTTTGGTCCGAGTGAAATGTTATGCGGTCTCTCCTGTTTCTCTGAACCATTTGGTTTGTACAAGTAAAACTATTTTTATACGCATTTTAGGAAATGTCTATGGGAAAATAAATGGCGGATGAAAATCTCTGGTACAGTGCTGAAGCAGGAAGTGACGTTCCACTTTGGCTCTTTACAGTCATGGAATTCAGCCGCAAACATGAGGAATGCCGCAGATGGCGTTGCCTCTCCATGACAAGATGCAGTTCAGACATTGCCCACAAGACTTATGTGCCAAGTGTGTCAGCCAGGTATTTTTATGTGACATTATGACAGATGACAGTTTGGTCAAACGTCTAACCATCTCATCTCTATGACATCATAATTGTCACTTGACATCACAAGGTATTTCTGCTGTACTGAACATGGCAGGAAGACAGAATGGGTAAAGTACTTATCCACATGCTTGTTATGAATCATCTAATTCAAGGTTTGCTATCTGGAATGGTAACAGTATTCAATGCTGCATCATATCAACAAGGATCGAGGAGCCTTGCTCATACATATTCACAATGTAAACAATTCTGCTTCACAATATAGTCCTTCATTATTGACCATTTGGGAGAAATGAACACAGTTGGGAAACACGATGTTGCAGCAAACTCAGGCCAGCATGGGGTCAAAGGTCATACAACAAAACATGACACTTTTCATCAGCCTACATATACTCTGATTACATATACTCTGATTACATATACTCTGTGATTAGGACTTTCTTACTTTCGCAGTTTCCACTACAGTATAAAGCTTTTGGTCCAAGCCCTCAGCCTCCACTACACCATCTAGACAGAGCTGGATGACTTTGAACAACTTAGGTTGCCAAGCATATATCGCCCTCTGCAGGCATCAAGCATATATCGCCCTCTGCAGGCATTTAAGAAGCATATATCGCCCTCTGCAGGCATCAAGCATATATCGCCCTCTGCAGGCATATATCGCCCTCTGCAGGCATCAAGCATATATTGCCCTCTGCAGGCATTTAAGAAGCATATATCGCCCTCTGCAGGCATTTAAGAAGCATATATCGCCCTCTGCAGGCATTTAAGAAGCATATATCGCCCTCTGCAGACATCAAGCATATATCGCCCTCTGCAGGCATATATCACCCTCTGCAGGCATTTAAGAAGCATATATCGCCCTCTGTAGGCATCAAGCATATATCGCCCTCTGCAGGCATATATCGCCCTCTGCAGGCATCAAGCATATATTGCCCTCTGCAGGCATTTAAGAAGCATATATCGCCCTCTGCAGGCATTTAAGAAGCATATATCGCCCTCTGCAGGCATTTAAGAAGCATATATCGCCCTCTGCAGACATCAAGCATATATCGCCCTCTGCAGGCATATATCACCCTCTGCAGGCATTTAAGAGGCATATATCGCCCTCTGCAGGCATATATCGCCCTCTGCAGGCATCAAGCATATATCGCCCTCTGCAGGCATCAAGCATATATCGCCCTCTGCAGGCATATATATCGCCCTCTGCAGGCATTTAAGAGGCATATATCGCCCTCTGCAGGCATATATCGCCCTCTGCAGGCATCAAGCATATATCGCCCTCTGCAGACATCAAGCATATATCGCCCTCTGCAGGCATATATCACCCTCTGCAGGCATTTAAGAGGCATATATCGCCCCCTGCAGGCATATATCGCCCTCTGCAGGCATATATCGCCCTCTGCAGGCATATATCACCTGTGAGTGCCATTTAACCACGTATTATGCATGCTAATATTTGATTCATAATAGTTAGTTTTTGTTCTAATTAAATGCTATGTTCAAGAGTAATTTACTCTAGTTGTAATGTCATATGCCTATTACAGTTATTATTTGCGACAGTGGGTGGCACTGTGGGGCTGTTTTGTTGCGCATGGGCAGAGGGGGTGAGGAGCCATGTGCTCAGACAAGCCAGAACAGCAGGAAATCTGCAGCAGATAACATCGCAACAAGTTTTTGACCATGTAGACCATGTAGAACGTGTAGACTGATTTAGAGTAACCATACGTGTTTATTTACTTTTTGTAGAATATATTTTTGTGGTAATGGACCATACTTGCAACTGAAAATAAATGTTCATGTTCAACGTTTCTCTGCCTGGACTTGTAATTACACTTGGGTTTTTGCAAGAAAAGTGGATTTTAAGAACACGAGTCAAAACAAGATTCTCTGCAGATTAGGTGGCCTAGGAATGTGGAAACAAGAAAACGGCCACCATATCACCCTCTGCAGGTATTTAAGAGGCAAGACTTGTTCATGACTCAGCCTTGTTTTTTAATCCACCAGCATGTGTGTGCACAGAAAAGGACTATTTCAGTTATCAAAGCAAGCTAATTATTGCTTTTTCCCCGGTAGCCATCTACCGCCTTTCTCTACTAAATTCTCTTGAAATTGTATTAGACAAATCTGATGTAATATATATAATATACCAGAGCCATGTAGATAGAAGAGTCCCAACATCTCCATTCACTCCAATGGACCAGTTTTTTACTCTCAAGAGTTCCAGGAAGTAAGGTCCTGGATAAGGCAGCACTGTCGAGTTGCAGCAAAATAGACAGTTTGTGTTGTACTCTGAAAGGGGTTTTCCCCCCTTGAATCAAATTGTACATTATCAGCTTTGTTTTAGCATGCAAGAAAGTAGCGCGAGACCCCTTCCTGGCTGTTCATTGGCTAATGAGTCTCGCATTTTGGTCCTCCGCTGACGCCAATCTCTCTCTAAGGACACTAATATATACCAATAATTTATATTTATTTATTCCATTGACATGCACAAAAAGAAATGGTTGACATAATGTTCAAAAGCTTAGGGACACATGGTCCCTGTGTGAAAAGATTATTTTAAGGTTTGGAAGATTTGAAGAAAGAAGTGTGGTTTTCAGGACTTTCTTCTCTTCACCCACATGTGCACATCATGTATATCGATATAACTCCAAATCCCTGTGATGAACAACCAGCCTCAAAACAGTGAGATGCACAAATTCACCCAAATCCTAGATGTCCCATGTGAAAATGTGAGATCATTATGTCCACGTCATTCATTGATTTCCGATGTGTGGCCGTGTCTTGGTAGCATATGGAGAGCACATCATGTAGGAAAGTTGTGTTAGTCAAGTGTAAAGATGGACTGTTGCAGTGCGTGTCCCAGGTCTTAGACTGGTCTGTGAAAGGTTAAAGGTCAGCTAAAGAACTGAGAACCATTGGTGATGACAGGCATAATCCCATGGACGAACAATACGGGACCATGGTCAATAATGGATACAGTTAAGGTCAATAATGGATACAGTTTTGATAGTAAAAGACTAGAGGTCAGTAGTGACCACAGGAGTTAGCCCGTGGATGAGCAGCGTAGGTCCCAGGTCTCGACTCAGCAGGTCCAGCTGGTGCAGGTAGGCCAGGTAACGCCTTGTGTCTGCTGGTGGGCGGGGCAATACAGGAACCACACATCGGGGGGCGGAGCTCCGTGCTGGCGAATCAGATTGTTGACAGCACAGATATATTGATCCGTCAGCTGCGCAGCATTGTTGGTGAACCTCTGTATACTCTGGTCCTGCTGCTTCTCAGCCTCCTCTTCATCCCAGTCCCTCTCCTCATCCTCTCCAGCTTGTAGAGCTGCAACGATTCATCGGTTAGTCCAGTGGTTCACAACCTTTGTTTGTCTTATGTACCAGGTCAAAGGTCTCTGAGGTCTATAGTGCTTTTCTACACCTCCACCGTCGAGTCCACCCTCACCTCCTCCATCTCCAGACTGCAGCGCATCATCCACCGTGCTGAAAAGGTGGTCGGATGCAGCCTGCCATCGCTTCAGGACCTGTCCTACACACTGCTAGGATGCTGAAGCGGTGTCAGAAAGTCATGGCCGACCCCTCCCACCCAGGTCATAAACTCTTTAAGGCTCTCCCCCTTGGCATGAGACTGAGGTCTGGTGGTACTAAAACCTCTCATCACATGGACAGCTTCTACCCAACTGCCATCTGTCTCTTCAACGACACCTGAAAGCTCCACAAAGGACTTTATCACTCCCTCCCCCCAACCTGCCCACCCTGCCTCCATCATGTCACTTTAAAGGACTTTATATTTTGCACTTCATAATTTGTGATTGTTTTTCTGTATTAGTTTGTCTTCCACTTGATGTGACCGCTGTGCTGCATACTTGCACTAAAATATAATACAAATTAAAAAATTAAAAAAATTAAAAAACCTAAATCAAGACCGAACAACCCCCCCCCCCTTTTTTTTTATCATGTTATTTGTCTAGTAACCTAAATGTAGGCTATACCTCTCTCCCACAGAGTGGTCTGATGTGATTCTACTAACTATATCAAAAGAAAGGAGGGTAGAAAATATTGCAAATAGCCCAAATATAGCCTAAGTACAGTCTGCCATATATGGTGAGACCATGACGCCAAACTCATACTAGAAGTTTCATATTGCCTCTCTGATAATATACTGCTGCAAACTTGAAAGAAGAAGGATGATGAGAGAGAGAGAGAGAGAGAGAGAGAGAGAGAGAGAGAGACAGTGAGAGAGAGAGAGAGAGAGAGAGAGAGAGAGAGAGAGAGAGAGAGAGAGAGAGAGAGAGAGAGAGAGGGGACATTGTGTTGAAACCAGGAAGAAGTTCAACCACACGCTTGTTTTGAAACCAGGAAGAAGTTCAACTCTGGAGCGAATGAATAATCTCAGTAAGTAGTAGTTGACACAACTTTAACACGACATGCATAGTCATCAAACTCTTGAGCTAATTCTGCTCTCACTCAGAATGTAAAAATAGAAGCGATGTGGTGTATAGTTTTTGAGATATTAACGTTTGTTTGGCACAACTCATACTGCCGCGGGGTTCCGCATTTTGTAATGTTTTTGTATACAGTACTTGTTTGTTCATCCATGTTGAAAATGTGTTCTCATCAGTGTTGGAGGTAACTCATTACAGAAGTAACATATTACATGTAATATATTACTTTTAGCAGTAACTCAGTAATATCACTTATTACTTATAGGATTTCAGTAATATTATACCAGTTACTTTGTCAAGTAACTCAAGTTACAAATTGTACCACTATAGATGACAATAACAAAGGAAAATAATAACATTTAGAATGTTGGATTGTTTACACTGACTTCAAGGCGGTTGAAATGATTTTTCGGGATGGTTCCTGGCCAGCAATGTCATTCTGCTGCTGCTGTTGTTTTGGTAAAAGTAATGCAAAAGTAGTGTAATAAGTAACGAGTTACTCTACACAGACAGTACTATTGTAAAGTAACTTATTACTTTCAAATGAAAGTAACTAGTAATATGTAGTATATTACATTTTGAACATAACTTGCCCAACACTGGTTCTCACCATGTATAAAATACATGTACCTAAATACTTATTAAATTAGGCTATGAATGTAGTGTAATAATAATAATAATAATAATAATGAATGATTGTACTGACATCAAACAATACACTCACATAATTAACACAACATAAAATAAAGACAAATGTATCCTAAGGGAGACAATAGGCTAATCTAATCTAAATGAATCTGTATCTTGTAGAGTTGGATCTCAGAGGTGCCGTGGAGACAGAACTCCAGCAGCAGAAGCAACGTTACTGTAAGTGTTGTGGTTTGTGCTTTATGATTTTCATCTTTTATGTGAGCACAGGCAGCAGGATCAGCCACAGTACAGTACTCTATCTTGTGGCAGGTCTAGAAATGATATTTCTAGTATCCTGTTGAAGGTGACAATCTTCTAGCATGTTTTTAGCAGGCAGCAAGCTCAGACTTGGACAGATGAAGCTATGCGGAAGTGATGAAATCTGTAGGTACTCAAATGGCCATGATGTGAGGCTGGCTCCAAAAGCGAGTCAGTCCCTGTTCACCCCCATGTTCAAATGCCTGTCTTTACAACAGGATTAAACATGTTTACAGCCTGGTTCAAAACACAGTTTTGGTGAGTTATATAACTCACTAAACGAGTGAGTTCTATAACTCACTCGTTTAGTGAGTTATATTATATATTATATTAGAGTCAAATACCGGTAGACGAAAGAAAATACTATGTTTTGGGCATGATTGACAGGTTGCCTGTTCAGTGAACTGCTTTACTACATAAGGAAGGAACACTGGTGTACAGGACTTTACGATGCATGCGTTTACACTGCCTGCATGGCAGCCCTGCGAGCAGTGGCGGTTCTAGACATCTGGAGGCTCCAGGTGAAGATCAATGTGTGAGCCCCCCCCCCCCCCTATTTTTGTTTGTTGCTTAAAGCTCGTGAACAAAAACTACTTGGGGGCAGCTCTTTTCAGCCCCAGAACTAGAGGACACATAAATAAGAACTCTTACTGTTCTACCTGAAGAACTTGACCAGAATAGTCACCAGAATAACCAGTCAGTTAGAAGAAGACAATGTGGCAATAGTAATATACTGTAAGTATATAGCCTTTAATTAATATCAAATGCTCACAGATCACACCACACACTCAGATGATCACCACATCACAGCCACAGGCAGTCAGGTCATCATGATGATGTTGGGATGTTGGAACAACCTGGAGAGAGACATTGGAAGAGAGACATTGGAAGAGAGAGAAGAGAAGGGGACAAGTAAATAACTTAAGGAGGAGAGAGATAACTTCCACTGAAAAAGATCTCATTGAAAAACTAGAAACATTTGCAATGTAAACCCTTTTGTCTCGTCTATAGACGGTTTTAACTTGACAACAAAAACATTCTAAATTGAACCCCCGCTCACTTCCTGTTGCAGTGTTTGCTATGGACATAAAAGAAAAAAAAACATTCAAGTGCAGGACTGACCATTCCGTGAAAACCGTCTATACAGCTGAGCAGCGAAAACAAAAGTAACTTTGTCGAGTGAATATTTCTGCAGTTTGCCGAATGCTGAGAAAAAGGAAGTGCTGTGGGGTTGAGCTCTGGTGAAAACCGTCTATAAGATGGAAAGATTAGTGTACAACTGTATACTTAACTTACTGTGTGTGCTGGAATTTAGCTGTTAACAATCACAGCCAGGCAGCAGGTCAGTAGATCACAGGGAGAGCAGGTTACAGCTTCACAGCCAGGCAGCAGGTCAGTAGATCACAGGGAGTAGCGTTGTTGTTAGCTAGCTCACGCTCACCTGGTACTGCTTCAATTAAGGTTCCAGCTGCTCGCTGCTCCTCGTCCTCCATCAAGTCGGTGGCTTTTTTTGAAGAAGAATTTTGTCAGCTTGGGCAAACTTTCATTAAACTTCGCCTCTTCCAATTTCCTCTTTTTCTTCTGTGCGCCACTCTGAAAACGCTTCTTTGTCATTGTTCTACTGCGGCTAGATGCTGCTCTGATATTAAGCCTCTGATACGTGATACTACTGACAAGTAAACACACTTTAACTGATAACCTGACAATGCAAGTACTGATCACTGTTGTTGTGACTGCAGCAGTCAGGCACACCTGACATTAATCAGTTCATCCAATAGTGTAGGACAGGAAACCAAACTGCCCTATTCATTTCAGGAAGTAGTGGAGTTGTGCAAGTAGTCTATTGGACCCATTGGACAAAAACATTTGCATATCTCCCAACATGCATTGTTCCTTCCAAACTTTTGACCACAAAGTAATTAGTAACCACATTAAATAAGTGGTGAGTGGGAATAATCATTAGCCTATTCTTAGTTAAACATGCAGTTTTGGAACACTCAATAAAGACAAATAAAAAAATCGACTATGACTCGACACCCTAAGTGATACACACATGTTATGGGAGTGGTATATACAGTATACCCCTCACACTAATATCCATTTTAGTATAGAATGGTTAGTTCCTTGCTCTGCTCTCCCCTAGAGTGCAACAGGACAAACAACCATGTCCAACCGTACAACAGTCAGTGATCAACACATGATTATTATTATTGTTGTTTCTTTGTGTGGGCGTTCCCTGTCTTACCATCTGTTTTGATCATGTCAGAGCTGATTGGCAGGAAGAGAGACATCTGGCAGAGGAGGAGAGGAACACTGTCAAGATGAATCCTTCAGGAGAGGTGAGAAAACATATCACTGAGGTTGCAACACACACACACACACACACACACACACACACACACACACACACACAAACACACACACACACAGTCTCTCTGTCCTGATTCTTTCTTTGTATCTTTCTCTATGGAAACAGACAGGCACCAGTGGACCCAGACGTCATCGTTGTGATCAGTGTGACAAAACATTCACAAAACTTCATCTGTTGAAGCGTCATCAGAAAGTTCACTCAGGAGAGAAGCCCTACTCCTGTCAGGAGTGTGGGCAGTCTTTCAGTCGGTCACAAAACCTAAAATCACACCAACACATCCACACTGGAGAGAAACCCTACAGCTGTGACCAATGTGGGAGCAGGTTCAGGCAGTTAAGTCACCTAACAACACACCAACGTATTCACACTGGCGCTAAACCCTACAGCTGTGACCAATGTGGGAGCAGCTTCAGTCACTTAGCTACCCTAAAAACACACCAACGCATACACACTGGAGCTAAACCCTACAGCTGTGACCAATGTGGGAGCAGCTTCAGGGAGTTAGCTAACCTAACAAGACACCAACGTATTCACACTGGAACTAAACCCTACAGCTGTGACCAATGTGGGAGCAGCTTCAGTCAGTTAGCTAACCTAACAAGACACCAACGTATTCACACTGGAACTAAACCCTACAGCTGTGACCAATGTGGGAGCAGCTTCAGTCAGTTAGGTGACCTAACAAGACACCAACGTATTCACACTGGAACTAAACCCTACAGCTGTGACCAATGTGGGAGCAGCTTCAGGCAGTTAGCTAACCTAACAAGACACCAACGTATTCACACTGGAGCTAAACCCTACAGCTGTGACCAATGTGGGAGCAGCTTCAGTCAGTTAGGTGACCTAACAAGACACCAACGTATTCACACTGGAACTAAACCCTACAGCTGTGACCAATGTGGGAGCAGCTTCAGTGAGTTAGGTACCCTAACAAGACACCAACGTATTCACACTGGAGCTAAACCCTACAGCTGTGACCAATGTGGGAGCAGCTTCAGTCGGTTAGGTACCCTAACAAGACACCAACGCATACACACTGGAGCTAAACCCTACAGCTGTGACCAATGTGGGAGCAGCTTCAGGCAGTTAGGTGACCTAACAAGACACCAACGCATCCACACTGGAGCTAAACCCTACAGCTGTGACCAATGTGGGAGCAGCTTCAGTCACTTAGCTACCCTAACAACACACCAACGCATCCACACTGGAGCCAAACCCTACAGCTGTGACCAATGTGGGAGCAGCTTCAGTGAGTTAGGTGACCTAACAAGACACCAACACATTCACACTGGAGCTAAACCCTACAGCTGTGACCAATGTGGGAGCAGCTTCAGGCAGTTAGGTGACCTAACAAGACACCAACACATCCACACTGGAGCTAAACCCTACAGTTGTGACCAATGTGGGAGCAGCTTCAGGCAGTTAGGTAACCTAACATCACACCAACGCATCCACAATGGCACAGGCTACTGGTGTGTTGGCTGTAAGAGAACGTTCACTCGGTCGGATAGTCTGAAGAAACACCGCTGCATCTACCCACCTGCTGAAGAGCACCTCCACTGTCTGCCACTCAGACAGCGTTCAGACACACAACAGACAGACTGTACAATCATTTTTCAGATTTGTTTCTGTATGTGTTTTTTTCCTTGTATGTTCTGAAGTTGCTGTTGTTTAAATTTTGAAGATGTATAGATGTAGATAAAATCCTGCAGTCGCAATAGAAAATAGTAATAGGATACAGATACAGCAAAGAAAAATAGAATTTAGAGGTAGGCTACTGCTTTTTACTTGTTAATGTTGTTATTGTTTTTTTTGAGTAAATTCGATTAAAGTAAGTTAAGAAAACCATTGAGTGAAGAAAATAAAACCAATAATAATGAAAAGAACTGAACATTTTGTGGTTGAATTTCAAATAAAGGTTTTTAACATAACCACTATAGACTAATGCTTCTGTTAATTAACAGCATACTCCACATAATGGCTGAGTTTCCAAACAAAGAAGCTTCTTAAGAGTTAAAGCCCCAATCAGTAAGATTTTTGACATTTTTTACTGTAATATAAATGCTTTTTAGTAACAGGACATGGTAGATTGACTTTTAATAGGGAGACCCTCGTCTTTATTTATCCCACACCGCCCTCCATTGGCCAGCACTGGGACTAAGCAGTTTGTCTGTCACGTCCCGTAGCAAGAAGAAAGAAAAAAGAAAAGCATGTGCGCATGCGCTGTACAGCGTAAGCGCTGTCTGCTGGAAAGCAAGGAAGTAACTCGATTCGGATTTGCTACGAAAATGATGTTTCACGGAACTATGGATTATTATTTCATCACGTGGTGAGTACCCGATGTCACAACATGTACATAGAGCTTCTGGCGCTGTGTTTTGTTGACTTTGAACGGCGATATCATTATCGATACTAATGCACGCAGAGGGCGGAGTGGAAAACTTACTGAATGGGGCTTTAAGAAGCTTGTTAAGGAGTTAAGAAGGCTCCAAAGAAGTGTTTCCCAAACGCCTTCTTAACAGCTTTCTTAACACATCGCTAAAGAAGGCTCTTAAGAAGCATCTTAACTGGAGCTGTCCACCATCTCGATGTGAGAGGTCCTCTGCGGCCCACTAGATGGCACTCTGAGCCCACCAGTGCGCCACGACCCAGTGGTTGAGAAACACTGTTGTAGAATAACCTAATCGTGGTCATGTTAAACAAGAACTTCTTCTATTAAACATTATTTATTTCAGACATGGACTCCAGTTCAAATTGCTTTATATACACAGCATACAACAAAATTGCGAGAAACACTACAGAATTTAAGCGACCTTGGGTTCTGTGAAAGGTGCTATATAAATCCACAACATTCTTATTATAAAAGGAATCCATTCTGATTAGAGGAATATAGCCTACGGTAAAACATTAAAAACACAAGTAACCATACATACAGGGGAGATTTTCAAGTGTTCCCCAATTTTAAACACTAAAGGGTGCATGAAAGAAAGGAAAAAGGGAAAACACAAGAGGAACAGTGAACACAAGTATGTCCTTTTGCCTGACGCGGCTGGATCTGCCAGTGTTTCGTCATTAAGAAGGTGTTAAGAATGCCCCAGACCCTTCTTCCAAAACCTTCTTAACGAAAGATCATCTAGCGGTAAGAAGCTTTTGGGAAACGCAGCCTTCTTAACGGAAGATCATTTTAGGCTAAGAAGCAATCGAGGAAACGCGTTGGCTTCGTTGGCTTCTTACGGGAGCCTTAAGAAGGGTCAAAGAAGCTTCTTAGCGCTAAGAAGCTTTTGGGAAAGGCATGCCTTCCTAACGAAAGATCATCTTAGGCTAAGAAGCAATTGGGAAACACCTTTGCTTCTTAAGGGGACCTTAAGAAGGGTTAAAGAAGCTTCTTAGCGCTAAGAAGCTTTTGGGAAACCCAGCCAATATACAGGTAATTAGGCTACTGACCAATCAGTGGCTGCCCCCCTCGGTCTTGGTCTTGACTCAGTCCCCCTCCCCCCCCTGGTCTCGTCTCTCTTGGTCCTGACTCGGTCTCGGTTTAGGGGGTCAACAAAACCTATTGCTTTCAAAATGAGTAGCAGATGCTGATAAAGACTCAGTCAGTTATAATCTGGGGCCTGGGGGATCCCTTGATGGTATTTTGAGCTTATCCACCTCATGCTGGCATCATACTCCCTCCCCCACGTACTTTGCCAGTGTTGTGTGAGTGTCGGTGGCTGTGCAGCCAAAGTGAACCTCACTTCCTGCTTCAGCACTGTACCAGAGATTTTCATCCGCCATTTATTTTCCCATAGACATTTCGTAAAATGCTTCTAAAATAGTTTTACTTGCTCAAACCAAACGGTTCAGCTATATTTAGAATTGGAGAGACCATATAACATTTTACTCTGACCAAAACTAAAAGAAAACATTGAAAAAATATATTTTTTAACACGTTGACTGCCAACGACGTGTTAACACGTTTTCAGAATCCAGCTGTTGACTGCCAGCGACGTGTAAACACGTCGTTGCCATCGATTTTTTTTTTTTGACGGTGGGTTGTGCATCTAACCCTTTTACATATCTTATATAAGTATTGGACGTGTACAACGTGTACAACCCATTCCACCGACCCACTAAGTGGCGACAAGGAAGTAGGAAGGCAAGCAAAAAGCAGTGTGATCCATTTCCATTCTCATGAAAATGGATTGGCGGAGGCGCTTTCGTTTTCGCGGTGATTGCTGGCGGTGCGGGATTGCAAACTTGCCCGGTGGATTGCGGATGGAGCACACTTTGAGGCACGCAGCGTAAATATGACCAGAGTCGCAGGGGCTTCATCGGAGCTCTCGGCCAGGGCTCCGGGAGGCGGGCGAGTCCAGCCGGGCTTCCTCGGGGAGCGGCCACGCAGACAGGCACAGCCAGGCACAGCCGCACAGCGGCAGCGGGGCAGTGAGACCGGTGACAAGCTTGTGGTGCAGCAGGCGATTTTGCCTTGCAAAATAGCACCAAATTGGAAACAGCCATAAAAGGCTTTTAGAATGGGATTTTCAACCCATTCTTTTTTGTTTCTTTTTCGCTCTAATTTTTCGCAATTTAATTTCTATTCAGAAATTTATTTGAGAGGTCGAGAGTATGAGAAAGTGCATTTGCACAGGTAGGAAAGTGCTTGTGACACGGCGCTGCAGCCAAGAAGAACGCCCACGGAGGGAGGAGTTGAGCAGAGGGGAGTTTCCTGCTGTTATGGAGGAAATTACTGTTCAAAACTATTGTTTAGGTCTTACTGATGCCAAAATGAATGGTTAAAGTGACTGTTCTATCGAATTTCACAAAAAGCCGTTTATCTCTGAATCTTTTTTCTGACGCTGAAACCATGCTGTATTCAATTGCTAATGCTTACATAACTACTAACTCTACAAACTAACTCTTTTAGACAGAGAAAGTACACATTCTATTAGTACTTTTGAGATATTGTATGTTCACAAACTCCAAGCAGAAAAGAATCCTCGGCTCTTGTAAAATGAGCCAGAATCCTCAAAAAACGGCTTGGCAGAAGCTACCTACAGCAAAAAAAAACGGCTGGCAGTCAATGTGTTAAATCAGCAATTTACATTTTGGTCTGAGTGAAATGTTGTGCGGTCTCTCCTGTTTCTAAATATATCTGAACCATTTGGTTTGTACAAGTAAAACTATTTTTATAAGCATTTTAGGAAATGTCTATGGGAAAATAAATGGTGGATGAAAATCTCTGGTACAGTGCTGAAGCAGGAAGTGACGTTCCACTTTGGCGGAATGCCGCAGATGGCGTTGCCGCTCCATGACAAGATGCAGTTCAGACATTGCCCACAAGACTTATGTGCCAAGTGTATCAGCCAGGTATTTTTATGTGACATTATGACAGATGACAGTTTGGTCAAACGGCTAACCATCTCATCTCTATGACATCATAATTGTCACTTGACATCACAAGTTATTTCTGCTGTAGTGAACATGGCAGGAAGACAGAATGGGTAAAGTACTTCTCCACATGCTTGTTATGAATCATCTAATTCAAGGTTTGCTATCTGGAATGGTAACAGTATTCAATGCTGCATCACCTATATCAACAAGGATCGAGGAGCCTTGCTCATACATATTCACAATGTAAACAATTCTGCTTCACAATATAGTCCTTCATTATTGACCATTTGGGTTCAATGAATCATACAACAAAACATGACACTTTTGATCAGCCTACATATACTCTGATTACATATACTCTGATTACATATACTCTGTGATTAGGACTTCCTTACTTTCCAATACAGTATAAAGCTTTTGGTCCAAGCCCTCAGCCTCCACTACACCATCTAGACAGAGCTGGATGACTTTGAACAACTTAGGTTGCCAAGCATATATCGCCCTCTGCAGGCATCAAGCATATATCGCCCTCTGCAGGCATTTAAGAGGCAAGACTTGTTCATGACTCAGCCTTGTTTTTTAATCCACCAGCATGTGTGTGCACAGAAAAGGACTATTTCAGTTATCAAAGCAAGCTAATTATTATTATTTTTCCCGGTAGCCATCTATCGCCTTTCTCTACTAAATTCTCTTGAAATTGACTTAGACAAATCTGATGTAATATATACTAATAATTTATATTTATTTATTCCATTGACATGCACAAAAAGAAATGGTTGACATAATGTTCAAAAGCTTAGGGACACATTGTCCCTGTGTGAAAAGATTATTTTAAGGTTTGGGAGATTTGAAGAAAGAAGTGTGGTTTTCAGGACTTTCTTCTCTTCAGCCACATGTGCACATCATGTATATCAATATAACTCAAAATCCCTGTGATGAACAACCAGCCTCAAAACAGTGAGATGCACAAATTCACCCAAATCCTAGATGTCCCATGTGAAAATGTGAGATCATTATGTCCACGTCATTCATTGATTTCCGATGTGTGGCCGTGTCTTGGTAGCATATGGAGAGCACATCATGTAGGAAAGTTGTGTTAGTCAAGTGTAAAGATGGACTGTTGCAGTGCGAGTCCCAGGTCTTAGACTGGTCTGTGAAAGGTTAAAGGTCAGCTAAAGAACTGAGAACCATTGGTGATGACAGGCATAATCCCATGGACGAACAATACGGGACCATGGTCAATAATGGATACAGTTAAGGTCAATAATGGATACAGTTTTGATAGTAAAAGACTAGAGGTCAGTAGTGACCACAGGAGTTAGCCCGTGGACGAGCAGCGTAGGTCCCAGGTCTCGACTCAGCAGGTCCAGCTGGTGCAGGTAGGCCAGGTAACGCCTTGTGTCTGCTGGTGGGCGGGGCAAGTACAGGAACCACACATCGGGGGGCCGAGCTCCGTGCTGGCAAATCAGATTGTTGACAGCACAGATATATTGTTTCGTCAGCTGCGCAGCATTGTTGGTGAACCTCTGTATACTCTGGTCCTGCTGCTTCTCAGCCTCCTCTTCATCCCAGTCCCTCTCCTCATCCTCTCCAGGTTGTAGAGCTGCAACGATTCATCGGTTAGTCCAGTGGTTCCAAACCTTTGCTTGTCTTATGTACCAGGCCAAAGGTCTCTGAGGTCTATAATGCCAAAGGCAGCGTTGGTGCTTTTCTACACCTCCACCGTCGAGTCCACCCTCACCTCCTCCATCTCCAGACTGCAGCGCATCATCCACCGTGCTGAAAAGGTGGTCGGATGCAGCCTGCCATCCCTTCAGGACCTGTCCTACACACTGCCAGGATGCTGAAGCGCTCTCAGAAGGTCATGGCCGACCCCTCCCACACAGGTCATAAACTGTTTAAGGCTCTCCCCCTTGGCATGAGACTGAGGTCTGGTGGTACTAAAACCTCTCATCACATGGACAGCTTCTACCCAACTGCCATCTGTCTCTTCAACGACACCTGAAAGCTCCACAAAGGACTTTATCACTCCCCCCCAACCCGCCCACCCTGCCTCCATCATGTCACTTTAAAGGACTTTATATTTTGCACTTCATAATTTGTGACTGTTTTTCTGTATTAGTTTGTCTTCCACTTGATGTGACCGCTGTGCTGCATACTTGCACTAAAATATAATAAAGATTAAAATCTATCATGTTATTTGTCTAGTATCCTAAATGTAGGCTATACCTCTCTTCCACAGAGTGGTCTGATGTGATTCTACTAACTATATCAAAAGAAAGGAGGGTAGAAAATATCGCAAATAGTACAGTCTGCCATATATGATGAGACCATGATGCCAAACTCACACTAGAAGTTTCATATTGCGTCTCTGATAATAAAATGTGCACATCCTGTAAGATATGACTTCAGATACTTCAGATTCTATACTGCCGCAAACTTGAAAGAAGAAGGAGGATGAGAGAGAGAAAGAGAGAGAGAGAGACAGAGAGAGAGAGAGAGAGAGAGAGAGAGAGAGAGAGAGACAGAGAGAGAGAGAGAGACGCTTGTGTTGAAACCAGGAAGAAGTTCAACCACACGCTTGTGTTGAAACCAGGAAGAAGTTCAACTCTGGAGCGAATAAATAATCTCAGTAAGTAGTAGTTGACACAACTTTAACACGACATACATAGCCATCAAACTCTTGAGCTAATTCTGCTCTCACTTAGAATGTAAAAATAGAAGCGATGTGGTGTATAGTTTTTGAGATATTAACGTTTGTTTGGCACAACTCATACGGCCGTGGGGTTCCGCATTTTGTAATGTTTTTGTATACAGTACTTGTTCCTTCATCCATGTTGAAAATGTGTTCTCACCAGTGTTGGAGGTAACTCATTACAGAAGTAACATATTACATGTAATATATTACTTTTAGCAGTAACTCAGTAATATAACTTATTACTTATAGGATTTCAGTAATATTATACCAGTTACTTTGTCAGGTAACTCAAGTTACAAATTGATTTTTTTTTTTATCAAAGCACATATTTAAAAAAAGATACAATCATTTCCTAATCAAACTGTGTGTTTTTATGCAAATAACCATTATAGATGACAATAACAAAGGAAAAGAATAACATTTAGAATGTTGGATTGTTTACACTGACTTCAAGGCGGTTGAAATTATTCTTTGGGATGGTTCCGGGGCGGCGATGTCATTCTGCTGCTGCTGTTGTTTTGGTGAAAGTAATGCAAAAGTAGTGTAATAAGTAACAAGTTACTCTACACAGACAGTACTATTGTAAAGTAACTTATTACTTTCAAATGAAAGTAACTAGTAATATGTAGTATATTACATTTTGAAAGTACTGGTTCTCATCATGTATAAAATACATGTACCTAAATACTTATTCAATAAGCCTATGAATGTAGTGTAATAATAATAATAATGAATGATTGTACTGACATCAAACAATACACTCACATAATTAACTCAACATAAAATAAAGACAAATGTATCCTAAGGGAGACAATAGGCTAATCTAATCTAAATGAATTTGTAACTTCTTGTAGAGTTGGATCTCAGAGGTGCCGTGGAGACAGAACTCCAGCAGCAGAAGCAACGTTACTGTAAGTGTTGTGGTTTGTGCTTTATGATTTTCATCTTTTATGTGAGCACAGGCAGCAGGATCAGCCACAGTACAGTACTCTATCTTGTGGCAGGTCTAGAAATGATATTTCTAGTATCCTGTTGAAGGTGACAATCTTCTAGCATGTTTTTAGCAGGCAGCAAGCTCAGACTTGGACAGATGAAGCTATGCGGAAGTGATGAAATCTGTAGTTACTCAAATGGCCATGATGTGAGGCTGTCTCCAAAAGCGAGTCAGTCCCTGTTCACCCTCATGTCTTTACAACAGGATTAAACATGTTTACAGCCTGGTTCAAAACACGGTTTTGGTGAGTTATATAACTCACTAAACGAGTGAGTTCTATAACTCACTCGTTTAGTGAGTTATATTATATATTATATTAGAGTCAAATACCGGTAGACGAAAGAAAATACTATGTTTTGGGCATGATTGACAGGTTGCCTGTCCAGTGAACTGCTTTACTACATAAGGAAGGAACACTGGTGTACAGGACTTTACGATGCATGCGTTTACACTGCCTGCATGGCAGCCCTGCGAGCAGTGGCGGTTCTAGACATCTGGAGGCTCCAGGTGAAGATCAATGTGTGAGCCCCCACCTCCTATTTTTGTTTGTTGCTTAAAGCTTGTGAACAAAAACTATTTGGGGGCAGCTCTTTTCAGGTAAAGCCCCAGAACTAGAGGGCACATAAATAAGGAACTCTTACTGTTCTACCTGAAGAACTTGACCAGAAAAGTCACCAGAATAACCAGTCAGTTAGAAGAAGACAATGTGGCAATAGTAATATACTGTAAGTATAATATAGCCTTTAATTAATATCAAATGCTCACAGATCACACCACACACTCAGATGATCACCACATCACAGCCACAGGCAGTCAGGTCATCATGATGATGTTGGGATGTTGGAACAACCTGGAGAGAGACATTGGAAGAGAGAAGAAGAGAAGAAGAGAAGGGGACAAGTAAATAACTTAAGGAGGAG
>NW_028151549.1:0-59516 GCF_964638095.1 Poromitra crassiceps | reverse complement strand
AATGAATCCGCACTTCCTGCCACCCTTCAAAATAAAACCATTTAGAAGGGACAGGCACTGAATGCTGCTATAGCGCCCCCTAAAGGCTAAATGACAAAATACTTCTGATATAGGCTCAGAGTACATCCCTCCACACCTGTACCAAGTTTGGTTAGCATCGGACGATCTTTGTGAAATAGGCCCCACCCACAGAAAGTTGGAAGTGGATTATATCGCAACGGTGCGTTTTTTTTTAAAACTTCCAAATCAGTGTTGTGCAGGACAGTCCCCACATGATGTGTGCGTTGGTTTGGTGAAGATTGGACAAAGTTTCAAGGAGAAATGGCAAAAAAACGGTTTTGGACAAAATGCAAAATGGCGGAAAATCTAGTCAGACGGAAATGGGCGTGGCCTAGTTGAGTAGATGCGGGAGGACCCAAGGAATCCAGGGAAAAAATAATTTTGATGATAGACCCTACGGTTCAAAAGTTATCGAGCAAAAGGTAAGGAGGGCTGTTATAGCGCCACCATATGGTCAATTGGTGCAATTTTTTCGGGGATAGTAAAAGACCCCTCAGTGCACCTCCCTACCAAGTTTCGTAGCTCTAGCTGTTATGGTTTCTGAATGACAGCTAATTTACTGCAAGATTTTGCTAGATTTTTCCAAACCCCATGCAAGTCAATGGGAAAAGAAATGGCGCTTAATGGCGAATTGCGGCCAAACCGCTTTCACAAACCCTTAACAAAGTCATAGCACACCTGTCCTCAATAAGCCGGTCATTTTGAGGTCTGGCATGTCTATGTGGCGCAAAAATTGGGGGAGTTATTAGTCGTAGAACTTTTTGGCAGATAGAATAATAATAAGTATGTGGGATTTCAAGATTGTGCCTTGCTTGTCAGCAAGCACAATAATTATTGCTTTTATCTCGGAAACGGAAGGTGCAATCGTGATTCCGCCCACCAGTAGCGTACTTTTTCACCCCGATTCCAACGCCGCCATCCGTGAGTCTCTACGAGTTACGGTTGCGGAGATACGTTGCTGTAGCGCCCCCCATAGGCAAACAATAGCGCCCCCTACACGCCAAATGACACTATCTCTTCTGAAATCAACTCAGAAGTGTCAAGTGTCATACAAGAAGGAAGGCTGGCCATAATGAGAATGAATCCGCACTTCCTGCCACCCTTCAAAATAAAACCATTTAGAAGGGACAGGCACTGAATGCTGCTATAGCGCCCCCTAAAGGCTAAATGACAAAATACTTCTGATATAGGCTCAGAGTACATCCCTCCACACCTGTACCAAGTTTGGTTAGCATCGGACGATCTTTGTGAAATAGGCCCCACCCACAGAAAGTTGGAAGTGGATTATATCGCAACGGTGCGTTTTTTTTAAAAACTTCCAAATCAGTGTTGTGCAGGACAGTCCCCACATGATGTGTGCGTTGGTTTGGTGAAGATTGGACAAAGTTTCAAGGAGAAATGGCAAAAAAACGGTTTTGGACAAAATGCAAAATGGCGGAAAATCTAGTCAGACGGAAATGGGCGTGGCCTAGTTGAGTAGATGCGGGAGGACCCAAGGAATCCAGGGAAAAAATAATTTTGATGATAGACCCTACGGTTCAAAAGTTATCGAGCAAAAGGTAAGGAGGGCTGTTATAGCGCCACCATATGGTCAATTGGTGCAATTTTTTCGGGGATAGTAAAAGACCCCTCAGTGCACCTCCCTACCAAGTTTCGTAGCTCTAGCTGTTATGGTTTCTGAATGACAGCTAATTTACTGCAAGATTTTGCTAGATTTTTCCAAACCCCATGCAAGTCAATGGGAAAAAAAATGGCGCTTAATGGCGAATTGCGGCCAAACCGCTTTCACAAACCCTTAACAAAGTCATAGCACACCTGTCCTCAATAAGCCGGTCATTTTGAGGTCTGGCATGTCTATGTGGCGCAAAAATTGGGGGAGTTATTAGTCGTAGAACTTTTTGGCAGATAGAATAATAATAAGTATGTGGGATTTCAAGATTGTGCCTTGCTTGTCAGCAAGCACAATAATAACTAGAATGTTTACATTTCCTACCGAAAATGTAATTGTGCTTGCGTCCTCGCCATGCACCGCCTGGCTTGCAAGGTCCCTGCCCATGCAATTAGGGGGACTAAGTAGTTATGGGGGTGCCTATGTGAGTAAAAGGACTTTGGAGTAAAAGTACTTGGTAGGTGGGGAAGTCAGACTGGTTGTAGCCTACTACAGAGACACAAAAGGGGAAAGTCGGCTCAATCTCTGCAATCTAAAACTACATTACCTGCAAACTACAGCCTCAATAATTACCCTGTATTCTAAATGTCTCCAACTGTCTCAAGGAAAATAGGACATGATAACCTCTAGAGAAGTACTATTCCTTGTAGTGTCATTCGTGTTTATGGTTGCGACAACAACTGACTACATGGATTGTACATGGTCAAATGTTTGTCATATTTCATGTGACAGCCTATAAATAGGCAACATTAGATAGAGTGGTTGAATGCCTGTCGTAACAAACACAAAGTCAGAAATGAGCATTACAGACCTATTTGTTGTTGTTCTAATTTTTTGTTAATGTGGTGAGTAGTTGCCCCTGGACATGAGTAGTCAAATGTAGGAAATGTGTTCCAAAGGTATGCACAAGTAATGGAAAGTAATCAATTACATTGCTTCTATATTGTGATTTGGATTCTGTTACCGGTTACGATATTGAATCCAATTGTGGTTCCATGTGTAAAGTAATCCCCGAACCCTGTGAACAGACAAAGTCACATTACAATTGAATTGGTTTCCGGCAGAAAACCCCCAAATGATCAGACATGGCCACAGGACAGGATTCCCGGTTCTTTACTGAGAGACAGGGGGGGGGGGGCTTGAAGGACAAATGAAGAGAGAGCTTGTAGAGCTTTGAGACTACACCTTTACTCTGACCTTTGACCTTAGGCCTCCTGGGTCAGGACGAGATGGAGGGACCAGTGGAGGTCAGCAGAACCATCCAGGCTGCACCTCTACATCAATGACCCTCTGGACGTCCCTGGTCAGGACTTGCTCCGGAAGCAGTGGACAACCCTCAACCGCCTAAGGACCGGCGTCGGATGCTATGGCGCCTCAATGAAGAGGTGGGGTCTCAAGGACAGTGCCTCATGCGAGTGTGGAGCCCCTAGGCTGCACAGACTCTGGAACATATAATCACCAGTTGCTCCAAATACGGGCCACCGCATGGAGACCGCGGTCCATGTACGATGAAACATTGGCCTGGCTTGCCTCAACGGAGCTGCAGGTGTAAAGACACACGCCAGAAGTACTCTGAGCTTTGATGTAGTCTAAATCCGGCCTCAATTGGTAATGTTTGGTGTGTGGTTGCGAAGGTGTAGGCCTATAGGTGTAGGCCTATTGGCCTTGTGGCCATTGGTCTATTTAATGCCTCTCTTAAAAGAGCACCTCGGAGATGCTCAGTCTCCCTGAGACTGAGCCAGCCGATAGGCTAACTGGAAAAGTGCCTGGCTGAGCCACGTGTAACGTATAGGGCAAGTCGAATAATATAATTTCAGTGTGCAATAAAGATAGGCTAACTGGAAAAAGTGCCTGGCTGAGCCACGTGTAACGTATGGGGCAAGCCGAATAATATAAGTTCAGTGTGCAATAAAGACAATTGGCACGTAAGGTATACTTACTCTATGTATTTGCTTACTTAGACGTACTCCACTATTTTGCTCCTATCGCATTTAATACTGTTGATTCCATGCTATGTTGTGTTCTTTCTTCCTATTCTGCTTATTTTACTATCGCATTACTACTGTGTATTTTATTTTATGCTATGTGTGTTATGTGAACGAGCAACTGTAACTTGTCCCAATTTCCCCCTGGGGATCATTAAAGTCTTTTTGATTCTGATTCTGATTCAGGATTAACTGTGTTCGCTACGGTGTTTGCAGGTGGTTGGTTGGGCATTAGGTTGATGTTTCCTAGGGTGTACTAAGTTGTTGTAGTTGTCCATAGATGTTCCTGCTGATGGTCATCAGTGTATAAGTTATTACTTATAGGATGTCAGTAATATGCCAGTAATATACCAGTTACTTTGTCAAGTAAGTCAAGTTCCAAATAGTTTTTTTTTTGGAAATCAAATCACATATAGAAAAAAAAAATCCAATCATTTCCTAATCAAACTGTGTGTTTTTATGCAAATAACCACTATAGATGACAAGAAAGGAAAAGGATAACATTTCGAATTTCGGATTTTTTCCACTGACTTCAAGGTGGTTGCAATTATTTTTCAGGATGTTCTGGGGCAGCAATGTCATTCTGCTGCAGCTGTTGTTTTGGTGAAAATAATGCAAAAGTAGTGTAATAGGTAACAAGTTACTCTACACAGACAGTAAGATTGTAAAGTAACATTACTTTCAAATGAAAGTAACTAATAATATGTAATATATGACTATTTGAAAGTAACTTGCCCAACACTGATGCTCATTGACTGTATTCTGCTGTTGCTTGCCTGTCAGGTGTCACCGTTGAACCTGGGATGTAAACATCAAATTTGTTTCCAGTTGGGCCTCTGGTTTGACATTTCAGAGTTGTGATGCTTTGAAAGCCTCAAGCCTCCTCTAGCCAAAGCAAAGTCTGCACTGCATTATTCATAGAGCTGTATGTAATGACGCTATGTCTATAATATCATTATAGAAGATCGTCTGTTACAAAAAAGATGGCCACTCGGTAGTGCTCTCTGCGCCCTGAGGCAGAGCATATCAGAGATGGTCTACAGAGAAAGATGATCACTCCGAGTGCAAAGGGACGGGTGTCAAACAACTTCATTTAAAGTGACAGTAATATAATGCAGGTCTAGGGTTGAACTGGCCAGGTTCCAACTGCAATATATATTGTGATCAAACCTTTAAATATGGCAGTTAAATGCTGCCGTCACCTGGATAAAACCAGTAATTGGCTCAATGTCACAATCAAAGAGGCTGAAAGAATCCCACACAGGAAACAGGGTGGCAATCCAAAAAGGTCACTTTATTATCTAATTATCTAAAATAAGTTAAGGCTTCCTATAGACAGCTGGCTGCATATGCAATTCATCAAACCTTATTAAAAACCTTGCTAATATGGACAGGACAAACGTCAACGCCGCTCATGAGCTGGTTGTCGGCGGCAGGCCATCTCTAGCTGTCTCTCTCCCCGTCCCGAGTCACAGACGTGCAGGCAGAACGCTCCACCAGCGGCGGCTTCCTCTGTGCCTTCAGCCGTTCATGAGCTGGTCCTCTGCGGCCGCCACGCTCCCTCCCCGTCCCGAGTCAAAGACGGCAGAACGCTCCACCAGCGGCGGCTTCCTTCATGAGCTGCTCCTTGGCGGCCGCCACGCTCCCTCCAGACAGCTGCTCCTCGCCGGGTCGTCTTGCGTGTTGATGCTTTGAGTCGTTAGAAGGAAAATGGGAAATGCTATATACGCCTGTTTTATATATACCCGGCTAGCGGACCTGAAGGGGACAGGACCGCAAGGGGGCGTGGGCACTGGCTTGTTTCTTGTGAATAAAAGGAGGATGTTGGCGCCTGAATTCATTCCAGAAACTATGGCTGTTTGGATTGTCGGGAGCTCGCTAATTCGCCGCCTGCAGGCTCACTTGGAAGCGGGTGATTGTGATCCAAATCTGGGACTGGATGTCGATGTGGTCTGGCTTGGGCGTTCAGGGATGAGGTGGGAGCATCTCATGCCGGTGCTCCGTGAGAAGCTGATAGTTTCTCCGCCGCCAGCTCTCATCGTTATCCATCTTGGTGGAAACAACATTGGCTCTACAGCGAGGGTCGATTTGATGGTGAGGATGAAGTCAGACATTCGGGAAATCGAGTCTCTCTTTCCCAATACCAAATTGCTGTTGTCTGACATTCTGCCGCGTCGGAACTGGAGAGGCCAAACTGCCCGTTCTGGGTACGGCTTGGAAAGGGCTCGACGCTGGCTGAATGGTGTCATGTTTGGTTTCATGCAAGACAATGGTTTGGATTGCATCAAGCATCCCAATATTACATTGAATCATTTAGCTAGGGACGGAGTTCACCTAAATTTAGCGGGGAATAGGGCTTTTCTTTCAAACATCAGAGTGGCAGTAGCTGTTAGTCTCCCTTAAAAATTCCTTTTCAGCAACAAAACGGCTCTTTTAAGAGCCACACACATAGTCTGAAAAGAGCTCATCATTCTGACACGTTTGCCCGGGTTTCAAGTGGCAAGTTTAGGAAGTGAGATGTGATTTTATCAAAGACACATGACGTTACAATTGTCGGCTGTGCAGGAACTAGCCAGCTTCTCCATCCATCCCTCTTACGTTTGAAAACGTTCCCAGTTGATATCACTAACTAGGCTACTTGTATAGCCTTTGATAGGCTTGTAAATTACGCTGAATAGCCTGGCCGCGCAAAGTCTCCAAGACGCGCTCATTTTGGCAGTCAGTTACAACAGTATGCCTTTCTATCCTTAATGTATTGTCTATTAGCTTCCATGACACATAATATGCCTGGCGCTGGTTCTCCCTCTAAAAAGACATGTTAATAATAATAATAATAATAATAATATTTCATATTTCGACCAGCCCCGACTCTACACCGAGCTCACCGTCATGTAGCCTATGGCATCTGACTTTGCGGGTAAGAGCCCGGCCGACATTCATCAGTTTCTCCTCCAAAAACAACTGAACGAAAAAAGCATGGCACAAGTGTACACTCTCACAGCCTCGATTGACTGGCTGCCCTGTAAAATAAACAAATAGCCTATAGCCTATGGAAATCAGTGGTTAACAATTCAAGTCGCAGGCGAAAACTCGCAATGCAACTTGTGATGATAATTAGACGTCAATGTGTAAGTAGAGGCATGTTGGAATAGCAGCATGTAACCGTCTGGAGCAGATCTGGCGGACATCAGGGCTGTAAAGAAGTCCTGAAGGTCTTTTAATAAGGAATTCATTCTTTCTGCTAATCTTTTATTTTATTGGCTTTGTTTTGTGGGACTTTTCTTTTGAAACTCTTAGAGCGGAAGTAGTTATGTTGCTTTTGCACGCTACTTGACATAAGTGTGGGCACTAGCAAGTAGATTAAAGTAAATGAAATTAGTAGTTCCATATAAAGTAGTGTCATAGAATAAACAAACATAGCTTGGCAAACTCCATTTGGCCACCATTGTATGTTGCCCCATGTTGTGTAGCACTTACACATAAGCACACAAGTTGTTTACAAGTATCACATGTTATAGTGTCCAAGCATCTCAAACTTTGTGACGCCAGGGATGCTTAAACAGACACAAATTAGCTTTTGTTTTCAGGGCCCCATCAGTTTATTACAGAAAGCGAGCATGTATTAAAATGAAGGGCAGTGTTTCTTAACCACTGGCAGGTATCAGAGCCTCATCTAGCGCGCTGCGGAGGACCTCACATCAATCTAACACAGATAGCTTTTCATGCATTGGGAAGGTGGTCCTCACAATAGTTTTACCAATCAAAAGTGGGCTTTGAATTTCAATAGGTTGAGTTCCCCTGCTATTCGCTGCATTTCCATTGTGCATAATGTTAGCAGACAGTGATGACCAAATATGAACAATACATGATTTTAATAGTGCTGAAATGCATCAGCAGCAACATTGAAGACATTGGAGTCACTTTGGAGACTTCTTTCAACGGGGTAGGGAGGGTGCATTGGAGAGAGAATGAGGATTTCCGATTTGAAAGGGATCCAGTCAATGAAAGTTCGGATGGAATGAAAATAGCTATTGCTCAAACGGTCAAATGGCACAGTTGTAATTTGTTTGCAAGATTAAACAGAGTAGCCAACATACTGTAATCCCATTTGAAATTGGCAAATAAAGAAATGGCCTAACAAACAACATAATAAACATTACAGTGCCTTAATGTAGTTATAGCTAAATGGGGAAACGAGTAGCCTATCCCTTCATACACACGGTGAAGACACAGAGATGAAGAATATTTGAACTCAGTAAACCCTTCATGTTAATTCAACTGTGTGTATGTGATTCCAGCTGGTGATGTCATCAGTCCTTGCGGTGGAGTCAATCGTAGAAGGTGGGGGAATCTTTGGCCAACACCAGCTTCATTTCTTGCAGGTGTTGGAAGTTCAGCGCCTTAATGGTCTGCGTGGGGACAGCAGGGACAGCGGGGACACTGGTGACTGTGCTGTTCTTGCTCAGAGACGGGGACTCAGGGCTTCTCGTCATCTGAGTGAAAATAGGTAGACTGACAACGGAGAAGAAACTTTAAGTTTTAATTGATTACACAGTATGTTTTAACTTTGAATGAATAATGTTTTTTGAAATAAATATTAACTTGATGGATGTTGTCACACTGTCAGCCAGCCTTCAAGTGTAGCACTTAGACATATTGTAAGCACACATGATGTTGTAGTGTACAAGCATTTCCATGAATTTCATCATGGGATCTGAATACCAGTGTCAAGATTAGCAAATCCCACCAGCGAGTATTTCCTGCAGCAGCTCAAAAAGTTCCGGGTCAGTCGTTACACTCAATCACTCTCCCTGCCTTTTATTTGTTAGATAATGTTCTGTCTGTTTGTGATCAAACAAAATATCTGGGTCACTTAATCACTGACCAAATGTCTGATGATGACCACATGTATTAGACAGTGGCGTGTGCTATATGGGCAGGCTAACATGCTGGTGCGGAAATTTCGTTAATTTTCAGATGATGTAAAGATGAACCTTTTCAGAGCCTACTGTACCCCCATTTATACTGCTCGCCTGTGGGTGAACTTCAAAAAAGCGAGCCAACATCAGCTTCAGGTTGCATATAACGATTGTATGCAGAATTTGATGATAAAACCTAGGTGGAGTAGTGCAAGTGACCTATTTTGTAAGGCAGGAGTCTACACTTTTCAAGGCCAGAATGCCATCATAGTAGTGCTAACCAACCCTGTGTTTAGTGGTGTGAGATACAACTCACAAATGTAACATATGTATGTGACATAAAGACATGACATGAAATGGTGAATTTGACAGATGTTTCTAATGACATTTGTTAAGTGGATGTTGTCACAAGGTGTCTGTGTGTGTGTACAATGTGCATCAAAACACAGACACTTACCTTCATTTATAGAACCATTTGCAACAGTAGCCCCATAACGCGACGCCTTCCTACTGTACTTACTGTACAGCAGTGGGCGCCACACAGCGTTAGAATCCTGAATAGGTGGACAAGGCTGTTTAAAATGTTCTCCTACCCATATCCAACCTCTGATTGCAGATCTGCAGATATGATCGCCTGCCTAGTGAAGCCAGTAAGTTTGTCGTGGAGGTAAAATGATACTGGTGCGTGAAACAACTGTTTACAAGCAGTCTTTGCACAGCCTGTGCCGTATTGAGGACAGGAGAAGCTTCCTAGTGCCGACAGGAAGCTTGGGAGTTTGAGTATTTCATAAAGTGTTTTGCTTCCCAGGTGCGCTGGATTTGTGTTGATCACTGACAGCCGCATGTGTTGTTTGCTCGCCGCGTGCAAGCGGTGCACCATGATAGTGAGATCAAACACACTTTGCTGTAAATTCAGTGCAGGCTGTGCAAAGACTGCTTCTAAACCCATGTTTCACGCATCAGTATCATTTAACCTCCCCGGCAAACTTACTGTCTTCACTAGGCTGGCCATCATATCCTCTGATTTGCAGTCGGAGGTCGGATACAGGTAGGAGAGCTTTTTGAACAGCCTTGTCCACCTATTCTGGATTGTAGCTGTGTGGCGCTGACTGCTGTACAGTAAGTACAGTAAGAAGGCGTCACGTTATGGGTCTACTGCAGCAGTTGTCCCAGCATCTGCGAATGAATAAAATGAACAAAGTTTGACTGTAATATTTATGACAGTAGATCGCTTTAGAACAAAACATAGTCAGGCAGGTGTATAATTTTTCTACATTTATTTTGGAACACCTGAGTAGAGAACTTGTAAAACCTGGTGGAAAAACAGATCTAACTTATCTGTTAGTGTACATTTTGATTAACTTTTAGTGACCTATGAGAAATATAACGAATGTGGGTAATACACTTGAGTGTTATCATCAACAGCGTCATCCTCATCCATGCCAATTAGTTTGATTATGATTAATTTTTAATCATCTAACGTTATGCAGGTGTTGTAGAAAGTTGGAGATGTTGGAGCCCTTAGCTGCGACTGCAACTTGGGTAGGTTTTGCACACTGGGTAGCTGTCATCTTTAACAAGACACTGCGCGTCCTTTTTGTAACCGAAATGCTGCCATACCCATGAGTTTAGACGTTTTTTTGGGGGGAAGAGATCATTTCTTTGAGTTGCTTGTGGTCTCTCAGGCTCTGCCATTACGTTAGCTGTAATGCTAGCGTAGGCAAGAGTCAGATAACTAACTAGCGTTACATCGTTACATCGATGGCCGTTCAGTAAACAAATTAAGAGGTCACGGAGACCACAGTTCGTGTCAGGCGACTGACACATCGCGCACGTCTCTGAAAAGTTTATGTTTGGCTGACGTCCATGGCTATGCTATGAGCTGTGTTTGTGCACCCGCTAAATAGTCCGTGCGGAAACGAAGCGAGAGATTGGTTCCTCTCGTTCCAGCGTTGTTTGCGCCGCATCGTTGTTTAAACTGACGGACTTATTTTGACAACAAAACACCCGGTGTTACGGAGCCTCTGCGGTTATATAACCGTGACGTTTTAAATGGCGGTTAATAGTCAAACCCCTTAACCCCTGCCTCCCTAGTTTCAACTGGGCAGTGTAGCTCCATTAGCTGTTAGCGGCTAACGGCTAATCCACAGTCATTCCAACCAGTTCAACACAACAACCCAACATCAAATAAACGAGTGGGCCAGATATATGGGGTAACATATCTCTAACACAGGGTACCTAACAAAACCACCAGCTTACCTGGAAAACGCCATAGAACTGAATCTGTTTCAGGCACACGTTCAACTTCAGATGGCTCGTTTTCATTTCCGGGTCCGAGATCTCATGGGTGTGACGCGCTCGCGCGAGAGTACCGCAACCCCGACCTTCTCTGCACAAACGCTGTTCACATAGTGATGCTGCCACCTGTTGGCGATAGACTGGTGCTACAGGACTCAGGCTAATGTGACGTTTTGTGTGGGAGTGTTTGAATAAACCCATTGCAGCAACGTGACGTGCGCATGCGTGGAGGACCTTGGTCAAAGCGCGCTAGCTTGGCGCTCATTCCTTGTTCTGACTCAGATACCAAAATGCAGCGTCCGAACACCCCCACTTGCTCCCCCAGCAAAATCGGGAGATACGCCACTCCAGGGCCGATGTCCCAACTCCGGGAGAGGCTCATAATATTTCGGGTAGGTGTATTTTGTGTTCATTTGAACAGATTCATAGCCATACAGTGTTCACTTTATCATGGTCCAATCAAGCTATTTGTGTGGAACATTGGACTGTCTTTGTAAAGGGAAAATGGGGTTTGGGTGAAAAGCAAAGAGAAACGGGCAGAAATGGCTTGCTATGCACAATAGATG
The DNA here is from genome assembly GCF_964638095.1 of Poromitra crassiceps. Lineage (NCBI taxonomy): Eukaryota > Metazoa > Chordata > Actinopteri > Beryciformes > Melamphaidae > Poromitra > Poromitra crassiceps. The sequence goes on along the minus strand of NW_028151549.1, from coordinate 48,019 downwards.
TTTGGGTAGTTAACTAAAAACAGATATTGGAACAACTCAGAATTACACTGGGGCTGTGTTGTGAGTTATGTTTCTCTGTTATGGAGAACCCACCTGTCAGCCAGAATGGACGCTAATACAAGGCAGAGAAACCATTCTCCTGTCAACATATTTTTGCCAGACAAGCCTCTGTTTGTTCCTTTTTAAATATACTTTATTCAATTATTCAATCAGGGGTTATAAACATTTACACTAAATACATTTGTTTTTGTGTTTTTATTTTATTTGTTATTAACAGTATAAAAAAATAGTTATCAAAAATAAGAAGTCTGTTAGAAGGTGAGCAGGAGCCAGGGTGTGGGTGTCTTTGTTCTGAAGTCCAGTGAAATTTGTATTTTCAGTTATGCTATGATTTGTTTATAGACCACTTCACCTGGGATGACGGCTTGGTGGATAATTATGGCACACCTCGTCTTCCACAATTTGGCCATGACCACACAAACAACCGTCCAGAAAAAGTCCTGGTGTGGCCCTGTCATAGTTAAATTAAAGACACCATACATCACAGCATTGTAATTCACAGTAACATAAAGACCAATACCAATCATTTTCCCCCAAACATATTTAGATGGCTCACATTTTAAGAGCAGATGTTCAACAGTCACATCCTCCTTGCAGTCGTCCATAGGACACTCTTTGGTTTTAACAAAGCAGCTCCACTTGACGACTGCTCGGACCGCTAGTCTGCCAACTGAGACCAGCCACATGATGTCTCTCTTGTTTTCTGAGAGACACTTACTAAATATATTTTTAATACAGACCTGAGAGCTTGCTTAATGTAAATGTTTGTATGGGAAAACCCCACCATACAAGTTATTACACAATTTTACATATATATATTGGTTGGACATTTCATTCCCAGCAATATTAATGTGTGCAAACTTGTTCACAAAGTCACCAGACAAAAGTTGACAGGTTGCTGTATTTGGATGTGCTGATACATGTTTATTCAATAATAATGTGTTGTTCTTTTCACAGCATGATCTGGCCCAGGGGCAAATCCCCAAGGAAGAGATGTGCACGAAGGTAGACTTCATCACCAACTGGTGCCTCCAGCACCTGCAGGCCAAACAGCCCGCTTCCTCCGCTCAGGAGCTGGCTGCTTTAAGAGACCAAGTGCGTGAGGAGCGGAGGCAGCGGGCTGTTTTGTCCACCAAAGTGGCCCAGCTGGAGGCCCAGCTGAAAACCCTGGAGGACGAGGCCGGTAGGCGGATGGAGCAGGAGTGGGACCGGGCACTTGTGAACGAATTGAATGGTGAGTGTAAATTCTCTCACATTTATGAACAACACAACACAAATCCACAGCTCTGCCAGAGAACCCACAATAACCAAAACATTCCTCCTATGTAAGGTGTGTAGCATCTGTACATATAACGAGAGCAATGTTAAAGGGACACCCCATGGATTTTCAATGATGATTTATTTAGCAGAATCTCACACATATCCAAAAACTGGAAACAGTTTTGCAGGCATGATTTGAATTGGACAGATATTGAGCGCTCATTTGAGTGAAAGTTGTGGACCAGTGAGGTCATTCATGCACAAATGCCATCACTTGTCCACAGCTTAACTCAAATCAACTCTCAATAACTGTCAAACTCCATGAATGGCTGCAAAACTGTTTATATTTTTCTGATATACTACTGATTTTGGGATGATGACAAAGCTGGTTGAAAATCGGTGGAGTGTTCCTTTAAGAGTTGACTCATTACATGAGACGTAATGCGGGTTTGGTTCTGAGGTGTGCCAATAGTTTAGTTCCACCTGCATGTGCGATGTGACTAGCAGTTTTGATACAATAAGGCTGTACGTCACCTTACTAAATACACAGACTATTGTGAAGCACTGACATTGCATGACTGTGCTGTAAACATGAATGAGCTTTGAACATTTGTTGTGTTTTTAGAATCAGAGATAGCTGCCGGTTCCACTCCTGCTCCTGGAGCTGCAATAGAGGTGGCTGGAGGTAAGCAATGCATGGCAGAAATGTGAAATGGTATGTCAGCTGTCTTAGTCAGAGTCTTGTGTCCAGTGCTAGGATACTAAACCTCAAACGGTTACATGCTGCCACTCCGACGTGCTGCCACTCCGACGTTCTGCCACTCCGAAATATGGGCACTCAGAAAGGGGGTCTATATTCCCCGTTTTTCACTAATCTCTCCCAGCCCCCACGCCAAACCTAACCTCCCCCCATGCCTAAACCTAACCTCCCCCAGACCCTAACGCAAAACCTAACCTCTCCCACTCTCACGCCTAAACCTAAGGTCGGCATTGCGGCTTCTAAGGTGAACGACCGCCAGTTCGAATAATGGAAGTTAACGTTCAGAGTGGCAGGGCTTCGGAAAGGCAGACAGTTACCACCACAAACGGAACTTGAAAATTGACTACTGTGTTATTGAAAGGTAGAGTAAGCTTGGAAAAGTCCATTGTTTTTCGACTAGGCTGTTGAGTGATTTGCAAGCAACAACTTTGGAAAATCAAAATGACAAAGCAGATGAGTTAACATAATAATCCACACATTCCACAGTGTTCCCATTGGTCTTTGAAATTCTGTTTTTGTATTTGATGTGTGCCAAAGAAATCCAAGCCTTGAAAGTTTGTGAAAAATGACATGTTTCATTGAACATGCGAGAATGTATAGATATAGTGCATGGGTTGGAGTGTAATTTTAAAAATAACATGTAGTGTGGCATCACTGTAACATAGGAGTTTCAGAAATGTCCACACGTGTTATGATTTTTTTAATAGTTGTGTGTGAGCTTCTGTAAGTAGCTGTCACACATGACTGTGCTGTCGTCATTATTGACCTTTGAACATTTGTTGTGTTTTTTGAATCAGAGACATCTGCCGGTTCCGCTGCTGCTGTTGTGGCTTCTGAGAACCATGCTGCCGGTAAGCAATGTGTGACATGGCAGAAATGTGAAGTTGTACGTCAGCTGTCATTGTTGTACTCTTGTGTCCAGTGCTAGGTTACTAAGCTTCTAACGTAACTTGAACATTGACTACCGTGTCATTGAAAGGTAGACTTAGCTATTCGCTTAGGCGATTAGGCTATTCAGTGATTTGCAAGCAACATCTTTGGGAAATAAAAATGACTAAGCAGATGAGATAACATAATAATCCACACATTCCACAGTGTTCCCATTGGTTTTAGAAATTCTGTTTGTGTATTTGATGTGTGCAACAGAAATCCAAGCCTTGAAAGTTTGTGAAAAATGACATGTTTCATTTAACATGCTTGAACGTCTAGATTTTGTGTATGAGTTGGACTCTAAATTGAAAACGATCGTTTGTCCTCACTGTAACATAGGTGTTGACAAGTGTCCACACATTGTTGGATTTTAGTAATAGTTGTGTGTGAGCTTCTGTAAACACCTGTCACTTGTCATTGTAGGATTGTCAGTGTTATAGTAATTTCGCTTGGTCTGTGTCTCAAACTATGCTCTGTTGGCTCTTGAAATATGAGGCAATTGGTTGTGAAAATTCTTTGCATTTGAAGTTTTGGAAGACGTGGGAACCTGTGTCCAAACTCCATGTGCTGAATTGGGAGAATAACAGTTGCTTTTTTGTGTTTTTCAGAGATGGAGTAATGTTTGTCCTTGTCTTTTGTTTGTTGTTCTTGTTGTTTGTTGTTCTGTTGGAGGACACTGAAATAAAGTTGTAGTTTTCATGTAGTGATGTGTCGCCTGGATTAATGATTCAGCATGTAGTCAAAGTGTACCGATTAATTTAGGTTCATGGGTATGGATTGAATAATCAGGGGACTTTGAAGTTACATGTTAACAGACAATAAATCAGGTGTAAAATAAATTAGACCTAGTTGAAGGACATTGTATTTTGGCCATTTCATAAATCGGCAGTACTTGTTCCAATTTCCTCTGGCCCCAATGTGTATATTGTCTTATTGATGACATGTCAAACCAACAATGTGGCTTGTTAAATCATTGTAAATGCATCATACATGCAAAGGATATTTCAGTTGTGTTGTGACGATGGAGGTACATTATGCGGCAAGTGGGTATGGTCAAATTTACATGAAAGAGAAAATGTATTTCCACTTTGTGTTAGCTTATCCATACTGAGACACTGGCATTGTGTAAGTTGTGACAATTCTTGTCAAATAAGATGAATTGGACAGGAATGGAGGCCACCACACATCCTGGATGGCAAGTACTCTGGAATTAACTGTGATGTTCGAAATCACGGTTATTAGTGGAATTGGTGAAATGCTGCATTTTAAAGTGTTCTGGATAGATAAATGTTTGATGAAACCCCAAAGTACCCCTGCTTTTCTCTTGGAGGCAGAGTGACTAGACTGGAAGTGAAATTGGTCCCAAAAATATCAGAGCTGACAGAGGCATGGATAAAACTTACAATCCTGTATGAACTGTTAAACTGCTTTTGTGAACAGGTGGACATGAAATTTGCCATTCAACGATTACAGCTTAAAATGATACAATTAAACACTATTCATTGGATTCCATGTTGGTATATGATTACATCATAGAGGCGAGGTGTGTACTGTCGTAATGTGAATGTAGATTGAATTGAAAAATGGCAAATCTCTGCCATTGTTCTTAATTCATTCATTTTAAATGTATTGATTGTTGAATGAGACCAATGTTGTGGCTATTCATTTTAAAATGGAAATGCAGCCTTTATTTCATTGCTTATAGAGTGTAATTTGCATCTGGAAGGAATTAATTACAATGATTTATGCAGTATCATTCTGTTTTACTCAGAGCCTTTACTTTGAAAGATAATCCTGGAAGTGGTGTGTGTTTTTGAGATTAGTTTGACAGCGGAGCAGGGGGCCTTTACTTTGAAAGATAACCCTGGAAGTGGTGTGTGTTTTTGAGGTTTGTTTGACAGTGGGGCAGGGGGCCTTTACTTTGAAAGATAACCCTGGAAGTGGTGTGTGTTTTTGGGTCTCACTTGACAGCGGGCAGGGGGCGGGTTCATTTCAAATGTTCCTTCTCCGATTGGCTATTACAGTCTTTCAAATTTTCTCATTGGTTGACACTGGTTTCTTCCGTCAGTGTTGGCCCCGCCCCTTTCCCTTTGTTGCTTTGAACAAATGAGGTAAGTCAACTGTGTGATGTGCTCTCTGTATTTTGGCGGAATATGTTTGTAAATCTGAAGTTAGCTTACTCAGAAGTCCCTGTATGCATAGTGTAACACGTTTCAGCTTAGCAAATGATTTTTTTCCCATGCATGAGTGTGTTAAAATGGTTCTGCTAGTCATAGTAGCAACAGTGTTTGGTAGCATGTAGCTCAATGGGCGTTAGCATGTTGCTACTGTAACACAGACGTAGCTTCAGGAAGATGCGTGTGCTCTCAGCCAATGTTGCTATTTACATGACTGTGTGTTCTGCTCTCTGCATTTTGGCGGAATGTGTTTGTAAATCTGTAGTTAGCTTACTCAGAAGTGCCTGTATGCATAGTGTAACACGTTTCAGCTTAGCAAATGATTTTTTCCCCATGCATGAGTGTGTTAAAATGGTTCTGCTAGTCATAGTAGGAACAGTGTTTGGTAGCATGTAGCTCAATGGGCGTTAGCATGCTATTGTAGCACAAAGGTAGACAGAGGTAGCTTCAGGAAGATGTGTGCGCTCAGCTATTGCAATGTTGCTATTTACATGCTATCAATGACAATAAAACCACCTATGCATCAGAGACTCTGAAGGAAGAATGACTGAAGAGTGTTGCATTGAGGCTAACTGAGAGGCAACATGCAAAGTGTGCATTATAAGGACAAGACATAGCTGTGATAGTTTTTGTGATTTGTTCTGCCTCAACAGATCTGGTGTAATAGTTGTCTAGCATTGCAATTGACTTGTGGTTTTGTGGCTGGTGCTGGGGGCTATAGCCTACTGTACTACCAAAAATGACACTGGGTGATAGGCTATGGTTGAAATCAATATGATAATCATATCGATTTTTCTCTGTCAATGTTGTTCATGCTAATGTAGGTTAGGATGACGTAGCCTATTTAAACTTTCTGCAACTTTCCAGCAAAAGGTAGAATCCACAGTACCATGTACCACTAGAGGTTTCCTCACACCAAATTCGACTATAGGGCAGGCTATTGTTTTTAGTGCTGTCGTGAGTTGGCTGTGTTAAATAAAAAGTCTGCTACATCAATGTAACTAGCCTACTTTGGGGTCAATTGTGAATGGAGGCTAAATATTACTATTTTTTAGAGGTTAGTATTCTGCACAGCCTGTTAGGTCATGTAATGCTTATCACTCAAAAATGAAAAGGGAACATTATATGTAGACTTTAAATATTGCACAAATGAGATTACGAAATGTGGTTATTAAGGGGGGTCCCCTCCCCCTTAACCACCTACCATACCTTGCCATACCTTGGGTGTTGCTGAAATGCTGCCACTGATTTTTACTGTCATGTTCTTGCCTGAAGGAGAAGGTAGTGTATGTGAAGTTATAAAAAAAAGATATAGTCTGCACACTGCTGGACTTGCTCCCAGTTGATTGATTTAAAATAAATCAACTGGGAGCAAGTTGCGCAGTGTGCGGATTGGATTTTTTTTTGGAAGTTTCATTGCTTTTGTCCTGCACCTGCATTTTGAGTGGATGTGCGCGCTCTACGTTGTAACTGTATGTAAAGTTACCTGTGTTCAATAATTAATTCAGATTTAGCCTACTTATGCATTGACCTCTGAAATGAGGACACATTGATCTCCCCTACATAAGCCACCCACTGTTTTTGTCTTTCCTAGATTGACTTGAGATACAGATTTTGCCCTATTGATCATTCACAGGTGAGTTAGCTGTTAGTAAGATCTAACACCAAATTGGAGTGCAATTACTTGCAGATACGTCCACATATTTGTATGTGTGAAAGAGAGAAAGTGAGTGAACCATGAAATACATTCACCTCGCCGAAATGTTTTTGGAAATCTGTGTCAGGCATAAAAGTCACTTTTTGAAGACTCCGTTTCCAGGCAACTGGCTGATTCTCATCAAAGTTTGTGTTTTATGAGGACAATTGCTGACTTTTTTGAACAACTAAGCTTCTGATATAGTAAGGTCATGCCTTGTTACCTGTGACTTCATAGTATTGAAATAAAGTGAGTTTAATGCTCAATACAGATTTCCTAAAGGATTTTGGCTAGGTGAAGGGAGGGTTTTGACTGGCTATTGATGACACACAGCATGTAAGACCCTGAGGGTTAGAAATACATCTCCACAAATGGACCAGCTACATGTTTTTTTTTTTCCTATCAGAGGGTATATGTAAGAGTAAACCACATTAATCCCAACTTTGTATTTCAATCTTTCACCTCTATTAAATAGATAATGCATTCAGTTCCACAATTAGTCCTTAGCTGTTACCACGTGCTCTCCGTGATGCCCAATTCTCTTGTTTCTTTGTAGCCTCCTGTTCCAGTTCGACATTTCTGCGCTTGTTTTCAGGTAATTCACTCCATATTTAGAAAAGCACTTTGCAGGCACTCATGTCACTGGATTTGCAGCTGCCATCATATACATTAAAACATGATGTCATGCACCTGAAAGTGTATCTGTGAATAGTATAATGTCTGTGCACTGGGCAGCTTTCTTCCCATGTGTTTTCAGACCAAAATGTCTTTTTATTGAAGTGCAGTCTAGGTAAAACTTGGTTGTCTTATTTGCAGGGTCACACCTTTAAACCGAGCCAGAGAAGTCGTGTTCCTCCACATCTGCAGTTTTACATCTTGGTTAGTTTGTCTATTTTGGCCTATTGTAATGAATTACATGAATTGACACCAAGAAGTTGCAAAAAAAAGTAATACTTTTGTTCCCTGAAGAAACCATTAAGATTGTCTTAGTAATTGTTATTTCATTTCTTCACAGGTTGTTTGCTTATCAGCTTCCAAAGACATCGATTACAGCTTTAATTGATTCATTTTTGGGAGTTTATAGATTAGTCCTAGATAGTAGGGAAGGGTTTGGGTTTAGATTAGATTCTTAGCTAGGGTTAGGGTTAGGGTTAGGATAAAGTAGGATAGATACTATTAAAAGATTTGTAGTTCCACATTCATCTACTATACACTTTACTGGTGAGTAAAACAATACATTATTCCAACACCTGTGCTCCCAACAATGACAATAAAATGTAAAGTTTTACTGTGGACTGAGTTCCATCAAGTCAAATTAAGAAACTGACTGTGTGCGGGTTGGGATTTTGTTTTTTTGCAGGCTCCGTGTTGAGAATCTACCTGCAGGAATTCTTTCAGGCTTTGGAGTTTAATATCTTACATCTATACATATTTAGTAGATTTAATAGTCAGATTTGTGATAGAGTTCAAATTTCTCATAAAATACTTCACAGATAAAACATTGTCTAACCGACTCTCTTAGTGTCTCGTAGTCTCTTTCTCTTTCTCTCTCTCTCTCTCTCTCTCTCTCTCCCTCTTTTACTCTTGAAGATGGGGCCGAAAAGCAGGCGATCCCGTGCACAGAAGACGCGATGGACACCGTTGGACGTGGCAGATCCAGATCCACCAACCCATCTGGGCAGCAGCTCAGCGGTATGTTGTGAGAAATTGTGTCAACAACAACAATGGGGGTGTTTTTATTTTATTTTATTCAAGATTGCTTTGGTGTATGTTATGACTGCATTTTTGTACTTCCATGACATTTGTTAAAGGGATACTCCACTTTTTCGGGAGTCTAGCTAATCCCCCCCCCTTCCCCCACATAACCAAGATCCACCACGCATTACTGGCATTGTCTGCACTGTCTACTGTGGGTTACAGTTGTGAAGTTAGTGGCATGTTGTGGTTTGGGTACTCACTACATGAGGAAATATTATTCCAAAATGCACATAATCGTTGTTTTTGTAAGGAAACGAGGTTGGCAGCCATGTTTGGAAAGTAGTGCCGGCTACCTGTTTTCCTTCACACCAGACAGATTCTGTGCATTTTTTAGTAATATTTCATGATGTGGTGAGTACTCGAAGCACAACATGTGTTTTGGCGCCGTGAGATGTGTGTTTTGGTAGATTTATAATACATGTGGACCATTACCCTCTATGGCGATACTAACAAACTACACAACTGTAGCTCACTGTAAACTGAGCGGACAGTGCCATTAAGGTATGGTGTATCTTGGTGATGTGGGGGGGGGGGGGGGGTGTCAAATTAACTAAACTCCCAAAACAGTGGAGTATCCCTTTAACATGGGACATCCAGGATTTTCCCAATGATCCAGGACAGGCAAATGTTGATATACACCGTGGGCCTTTTTAAAAGCCAAAATGGAAAATATGACATGGTCATGTCTTGTCATCAGATGCCTGAGAGCCCAGCAGATCCAGGGTCAGCAAAGCAGCGGTGGATGACCGACAGGACAACTGGCCAGGCAGCAGTGAAACTGGTACATCCATTGTCCTACAGCAGGGGTGTCCAAACTTTTTGAATGTGGGCCAGAGTAGATCATGTGAAAATATCAGAGGGCCAGCTGCTTCTTGCATCATATGGGTTATTAAAGAAATCAAAAACATCCAATATGGATTTTGTTTGCCGTCTGAAAATGTTGTGCCTTGTTCATACTAGATGCTTGTCTACAAACTATGATAGTGCTGTCATGGTGAATGGAAAAAACGCAAAGTGAACCTGCTTGATTAACCAATACTGTGTGGAGGGCCACATAATGTATTTTGAGAGACAAGCCATGGGCCATTTAAAATCGCATATCCCACATTTGGCCCCCGGGCTGGACTTTGGACCTGCCTGTCCTACAGTGTACTGAAACAGCATATTTGCAGCACACTTATGTCTTTGCCATCTTGTCATTACCACTAAGCACAATGAAAGACAACACCACTAAAGACATTTTTTGGCAGGTCATCGTCACAATGTATGCTATTAAATGTATTTCAAATTTGATTGAAACATACACTGTTGTTGAAAATGTTTGACAAATCGCCCAGTCAATGAGTATTTGGTCACAGCCTCAATTGTGCAGTCATGTAGAGGTAATTTTATTTAATGGGTAGAGGAACTGAAGGAATTAAGTCAATATTGAAAATGGTTGATCCTTTATTTAGTACTGAAAACAGAACAGGCATAGGGTACTTTGAGTCCATTTACAAATCTGCACTTAATTCATTCAGTTAAATACATTTGGCATATAATGAGAAATTGTGCAGTTGCTGTCAATGTTAAAGCGCAGTTAGAGCCAGTGGATAGACTTTGTTTCCTACTCTTTACAATCAAAGGCTCTTGGAAATGTGGAGGTGCTGTTACTTATAATTCTTTACGTTAGTATTGTTGATTTTCTTTGTATGGCCCACTAAGAGAGACTAAAGTACTATGTTGACCTGTAGAGTAAATTGAGTTTGACACCCCTGTGACTTAGATACTTCTAGTGTGGCAGGATATGTTTGTGCCGTATGTCTGTTAACATCTGCTTTAACAGCCAACACTTGTCAAAACTGCTATGCAAATGTTTGTCATCATCAGATACCTGAAACCACAGGGACAAATCCCTGGTTCAACAAGAACACACCAGCTTCAAAGGCAGTGTTCCAGCAGGTGACTATTGTCCAATCAATGTTTTTTGTGTGTGCAAATGCTCAATAGGGCCATATTCTAAATGACTATTTCAGTGTTTATTATTTTCTTTCTGAAGCATTTTTGATTCTGATTTAAATGTTTAATGAAATTGTAATCCTTTAAGGTAGGCTTTTTTCGCAACTGTGGACAAGCATCTTGTCATGTACTGTTTTGTCCACTAGAGGGCAGTAGACCAGTAAAAATGTCACTTGACCTCACACTAATTGCAACAAAACCAAACTCAACTGATTTTGTATCCTCAATATGTCCTCAATGAAGCAAAAAAAGTGTTAAGGAAATGTATGAAGGGGAATTTTTGAAAATGACCCATATGATGCTACCAAAAGCGTTTTTTTTTTATTATTTTTTTTTTTTTTCTCGAAGCAAAAAACACATACAGGATATAAGTGATGAGATTTATGGCACATTAAAAAAAAGGCTTCCATAGGCTTCCATAGGCTACCATCATATTTAGGTCATTTTCAAAACTTTCCCTTCATACATTTCCTTAACACTTTTTTTCCTTCATTGAGGACATATTGAGGCATTTGTGGGATTTGGCATAGTGCTACCTACTGGCAACTGAACTAGCAGTTTTTCGAGGTCCGTACATTTGATTGACTTCAAAGTCGGACAGTGCGCTGTTGGGAAGCAGACAGAACACACAGACCTTACACACACTGCACAATACTACTTGTGTACTGGTACCTGCAAACTAGATTTGAAGGCCGTGTAGTGGCCTCATAATATAGTAGATAAAAAAGCTGATATATGGTTGTCATGATTAATGCTTCCATTCACATTTTTTCCCTGTCCTGTCCGAAACACCTGATATATACTGAATTTACTCCCAATCCTGCGGGAGTCTCACAGAATACAAGGGACTCCTGAACAAATGTCAGTGTGTATAGTGTATACAAAACATAGGCTACATAGTGAAACACAATGGCAATGAAAAACAGAAAATAACATACTTCAGATGCCCTCTCCCTCCTTTTTCAAAATGAAATACCTTGGTCTCCCCAGCATGTACAATGAAAATGCCCTTTCCCTGTTGTTTTTAACCTTTCACCACAGCAGCTAAATATCATATATTTATTCATTCAGCCACAGATCCCAAAGCCAACCACCTGTAAACCTGGACGTCAGGTTTCAGCTAGAGGGTATGTATCAGCTAGAGGGTATGTATCAGCTGGCAGCAAACCCTGGACCAGTGTGCAAGCAACCCATTGTCAAAGTGATCGCCGATATGGTTTCGCCTCAAGAAATCATCAGTGCACATGTATGGCATTGACCTTTCTGGCCTACCAAAACGAAGGAGCCAACCTGGACACCCCTAACCTTGATGAAATCCTGCACAATGGTGATATGTTGTACTCCGCTGTTAGGAGCCAACATAGGCTGAACGGGAGACCGGAACGGAACCACTTGAGCTTTGAAGACTTGCCACCAAAGGTTACAATCAAACTAAAGACCTACGCCTCATACAAGACTCCGGCACATATGGGATTCCTGCGAGCCGCTCCTCCTCCTGACAAAGTACACTGGTGGCTGAAACTTTCAGACAGACTTCAGTGTCTCTCGTCAACTGTCACCCAAGCCATGCTCACTGTATCCCCCAATACCATTGCCGTGTTCAGGAACACATCGGGACAGTATGGCTTGTTTGATTCTCATTCTAGGACCGCCAACGGATTCCACACCGAATTTGGGAAAGCTGTCATGTTGACGTTCACTCACCTGAGTGATCTGATTGACAAGATACACCAGATGTGCGCACAACATCCCTCTGATCAGCAATATGACTTCATGCCTGTGTCATTTCGAACGGAAGCCCAATGTAGTCCAACCTTTGGACAGTCAAGCAGAGTGCGAATCTCTGCCCCGACTTCAACTGTACCACAAACGGCCACAACTGGACAGTCTCCACCCAGCAAATCTCAGACACGGTCTACTCGTGCGCGTAAGTCACCACAGACTTCAACCACACCACAAGTGGAAACCAGTGTCGGAGTGCCAAACCCACAAACCAAAAGGAAATCCACAGGCATGAGCAAACCAAGTGTAAGACAGTCAAACGAGGACGATGTGTACATCCAAGAATCTGGACCACAAGCAGCTGTAGAGCCCCAAACCAGCAAACGTTCTAGACGGTCACAACAGACCTCAACCACACCACAGGTGGAAAATAGTATATCAGCCCCAAACCCCCCCAAAAAAAGAAAATGCACAAACAAGAAACCAAATGTCAAACGTCAAAGAAAAGAAGCTGGTCACATGGAACCATCTGTACCACAATCAGAGACAACTGGAGAGCCCCAATTCAGCAAACGTTGTAAATGGCATTTAAATGGTTGTACTTGTGGAGTGTCAGCTGGTGTGTCCATGTCACAACAGACCTCAACCACACCACAGGTGGAAACTAGTGTCACAGCCCCAAACCCACAAAACAAAAGAAAGCCCACAAACCAGAACAACCCAAATGTTAAACGGCCATGCAATGAAGCTGTGCACATGGAACAATGTGTGCCACAATCAGAGACAATTCTCCAGCTGAAATCCGCCCCACTTTCCAAACAGTCTACTCAGCTGCAGCTCTCAAAAGACAGTACAATTGTACCACAAGCGCAACTTAATGTTGGAGTCCAAAACCAACACAGTGAAGGTCCATCTATAAACCTGAGCAAAATAAATAAAACCCGGCAAATTAGAGAAGCCAGACGCATGGAAAGGAACATAAAAAAAGAATGCGCAGAACAGAAAGCCAAACCTACCTCTCATGAACAAACACAGGCGAAAAAACTAAAACTTGAACAAACACAGGACAAAAAACGAAAATGTGAAAAAGCTCGTTATCACCTGGATCCTAAATTCAAAAAGACACGGAAGGAAAACATGAAAGCGTATCTTACCAACAGATACAGCACAGATCGTATTTACCGAGAAATAAAGAAAACATACCTCACCAAGAGGTACAGCATAGATCCTATTTTCAAAGAAAAACAGAAAACATACCTCACCAAGAGGTACAGCATAGATCCTATTTTCAGACTCAAGCAAAGAGAACATATTCGGAGAAGGTATCTTAATGACCCAAGTTTCAGATTGCATCACATACAACGCTGTACTCAAAACAAGACAAACTACTTCTTGAAAAACCCCTCAGCTCACATCCTGCACAAGTTGCACTGTGCATGGAAAATAACAAGGAAATACCTTAACCGTAACCACCAGCAGATCCCGCATGAGCAACAGCAGCCTGTACAGAACCCTTTGATGCAAGCTGCCCAATCTGCGTTCCGTGCAAAGACTCAGCTTGGCCCCATCCATGTCTGCACTGTCTGCCACAGAACCCAATTCCGAAACCAAGTACAAGTTTGTATACGAACAAAATACAAGAAAAACCCTGATGTGGTGGCTGCTTGCCTAACAGGACAATACATTCATACTTGTGACAATGACTGCTCAGGACCAGCAACATGTACAGTCCCAGAAGTGAGGAGGACAGAATGGATCTGCGGAACTTGTCATAGTTATGTGACAAGAGGACTGATGCCAGACATAGCAGTGGCAAATAAATTAGAGCTGACACCTATCCCCAAAGAATTGAGCGGCTTGAAACCAATTGAAAGACAGTTGCTGGCTCAAATACTGCCATTTGCTAAAATTGTGGCATTGCCCAAAGGAAAACAAAAAGCTATACACGGTGCGGTTGTGTGTGTTCCTGCTGATGTCAACAAAACACTCACTTCTCTGCCCAGAAGTAGCAGTGAATCCCAGGTTCTGAAGGTCAAATTAAAACGACATCTAAATTACAAAGGATATCAGTACTACCAGACAGTCAATATGAGAAATTTGGTGGCGGGAGCTGCAGTACTGAAAGGTATGAATCCAGATTATGCAGATACGCCAATAAATAACAATGCCACATTTGATGATGAAAATGATCCTGATGTCCAGCCAGAGGAAGTAGAGGACCCACAAGCAGTAGAGGAGCCACAAGCTGACAATGAAGAGGAAGACCTGGATCAGCTTAGACATGGTCTTATCCTAGACTCATGCCTGCAGCCTGCTGACATGGGTGAGGAACTGTTAACATTTGGTGAGGGAATATTCAGTATTGCACCCGCCCAAGGAAACAGGCCTGTAGGCTTGTTTTCCATCCCCAGATTAGAATCAAAGGCATTTCCAGTTCAGTTCCCCGATGGAAAGAATACACTTGATACAGAAAGAGAGATCAAACTATCCCCTTGTAAGTATTTCAAAGCGAGACTGTACAATGTGGATAATCGTTTTGCAATAGACCAAACTTATGGCTTCTGGGCTCAGATGGCAGGGGAAACATACATGGCTAAGAGTAGCATGTCTATCCAGATTCGGAAAGGGAAAGACAAAACCCAAGATGGACGGCGCATTTCCAACCGCATGCTACAGGATAAGCACGAGGTTGAGAAACTGATACACAACGAGCATGCAACACGGTTTATGCAACCACTGAGAGGGACCCCAGCTTACTGGCAAAAGACACTGAAGGATTTGTTTGCCATGATTAGACAGCTGGGGAAGCCTACCTTTTTTTGTACATTTAGTGCTGCAGAAATGAGATGGCCTGAGTTCATTAAAGCAATTAAAGCCCAACTAGGTGAGCAGGTGGATTGGAGTAAGCTTGACTGGACTGACAAAACAGACATTCTATCACAGAACCCTGTCACTGTCATGCGGATGTTTGAAAAACGAGTTGAAGCATTGATGTCACTGCTCATGTCATCGGCAAACCCCCTTGGGAAAGTGGAAGATTTCTTTTACAGAGTGGAGTTTCAGGCCAGGGGTAGCCCGCATATTCATCTAATGATTTGGATAAAAGACGCCCCTGTGTGTGGAGATGACCCTGATCAGAAAGTATGTGACTTTGTAGACCGCTACATATCATGCCAAATGCCTGACCCCAGCAAAGACCCTGAGCTCCACAAGATTGTCTCCGAGGTGCAAGTTCACAGTAAAAATCATTCCAAGTCATGCAAGAAAGGCAACAAAGTGTGCAGATTTGGATTCCCAAAACCACCTATGGCAAACACCACGATAACCCACCCCCAACTGCCTGAACCCCAAAATGACGAAAAAAGCAAGTCGGATACCACACAGTCACCATCAAACGACAAGGACCGCCCCATGTCACCAGCACAAGCCAATCAGAAGCTCAAACATGTGTGGGATATGTTAAATGACCCAAGCGTGCCTCTGGATAGCATCTCAGAGTTACTGCTACAATGCAAGTTGACTTCTGAAGAATACATGACGTGTGCTAATCAACTAAGTAAATCAAGTGCAATTATCATGAAACGTGATCCAAAAGACTGTTGGGTGAACGGCTATTCCCCCGAGGTGCTCAGAGTTTGGAATGCAAACATGGACATACAATATATTTTAGACCCTTACTCGTGTGTTATGTATATGTTGTCTTACATATCCAAACCTGAGCATGAGATGGATGAGTACCTTAAGGCAATAATTAGGGATATGCCAGGAACCGATGTCAGTGAGAGAGAGGAAATGAAGCAAATCATGCAGGCATACTCCAAGCATAGACAGGTAAGTGCACAAGAATCTGTGGCCAGAATATGTGGCTTATCCATGAAGAAATGTTCCCGCAATGTAGTATTCATACAAACAGATGATGACGGCGTTAGAATGAGTCTCCCCCTAAGTGCCTTGCAGAGCAAAACCCCTGACTCGACAGACATCTGGATGACAGGATTACCTGAGAAATACAGGGCGAGACCAAAAACGCGGGAGTATGAAAACATGTGCCTGGCAGAATTTGCATCAAACTACAGGATTGTCTATGGCCAGCAAGCACGAGGCAAGAATGCTGTGCCACTACTAAACGGCCTGGGATACATTCAGAAAAGAACTCGAGGAAAGCCAGCTATCATCAAATATGCCCGCTTCTCAGAACTCAAGCATCCCGAAAAGTTTTACGGAAGATTGCTCAAAATGTATCTCCCAAACCGCTCAGACTCGCAGCTCAAAACCGAGAGATACCCAACATACCAGGAATTCTACCAAAAAGCTTGCGTTGAACTCCCAGGAACAAAATGCATCATGGCAGTGCATGTGATAGTGCAAAGAAACAGACAAGAGTACGAGAAACACAGCAGTGACATTGACAGAGCTATTGAGCATTTGGAAAAGAATGGGCCAATGGAGAATGCATGGACAGCTTTTGCTCCAGAGGTTGAATTGGTTCGCTTGGAATGCATTGCAGAACAGGAACAGATGGATCCCACAGAAGACAATGACCAAGATGATGTTCCAGACTACAGCACTCGTCCTCAAGACGCAGCTGGAGTTGTACCGCAAGTAGAAGCACCCCCAATGTCCCGTGCGGAAATGTTTGAGCTCTATCGGAGTCTAAACCAAACCCAAGCATCCATATTCTACAGTGTCTGTGACTGGTGCTACAAGCGTGTGGCCGGCCATGATCCCCAACCATTCTTTTATTATATGTCTGGAGGAGCTGGTGTTGGAAAATCTCATGTTATCAATTGCATATATATGGAGGCAACTAAAATCCTGCGGGAACTCCCCAGGTTGTATCATGAGGCAGACTCATCAGCAGCCACTGTGCTTCTCTCTGCACCGACTGGCACCGCAGCTTACAACATTTCAGGCCAAACTTTACATTCCCTTTTCAAACTCCCAATAAGGCTCAAAAAGGGTAAGCCGTTGCCAGGGCTTGGAAATGCTCTGGATGAAATGAGAGCATTATTGTCAAATGCTGAAATTCTAATCATTGATGAAGTGTCCATGCTCCCCAAACCCATGTTGAAGAATGTCGACTTGCGACTCCAGGCTATCAAAGGTAACACGAAGCCTTTTGGAGGAGTGTGTGTTCTACTTGTAGGAGACTTTCATCAGCTGCCACCGTTTGGAAGAGCCAAACCGCTTTGTGTGGATGAGAATGACCCACTCGACTTGTGGCAAGAGCACTTTGAGATTATCACCCTGACAGAGATCATGCGGCAAAAAGATGATGTTGCTTTTGCACAGCTGCTGAACAGATTACGAGTGAAGCTAAAGCATGAACCTTTGAGTGAGGATGACAGACCTATGCTTGCACAAGCTGTGACAGACCCCAAAGACTGCCCACCTGATGCATTGCGTATATTCCCAACTAACAAAGAAGTGAACAAGTATAATGCTGCAGCACTAAGTGCCCTCCATACTGATATCATAAACATTGATGCCCGGGATTACAGAAAAGACCCTCGTGGCGGAGGCATGACACGACTGCCAACACCCATCACAGGTGGAACAGGTGATCTACCTGACACTCTACAAGTTGCAGTGGGAGCCTGTGTAGTGCTCCTTCGAAATATAGATGTAGAGGATGGCCTAGTCAATGGTTCATTTGGAAAGATAGCCAAGATTGTGACTGAGCTTAAGAACGGAAAAAACACTTTAACGAAGCTTGGAGTTAAGATGGACGATCCAAGTGCAGGTCGGAAACAGCGCAATGCCACCCAAGATGGAGCAAACAACGTGGTGTACATTGAGAGAGTAGAGCAAAGCATGGACTCCAAAGCAGCAGTGATTCGGAATCAGTTCCCCCTGAAATTAGCTTATGCATGTACAACCCACAAAGTTCAGGGAAGGACATTGGAGTCTGCTGTAGTGTCCTTGAAACGTGTCTTTGAACCAGGAATGGCCTATGTTGCACTAAGTCGAACTACGTCACTTCGTGGACTCTACCTGACAGACCTTGATGAAAAAAAGATATATTCAGACCCAGCCATCACATCTGCACTGGAGAACATGCCAAAAGCATCAGTCAACAGTATAATGCCTCTGTATGAACATGTACAAGTCACAAACCAATTCCACACATTCAAGATCATTCACCACAACACCCAAGGCCTAACATCTCACATTGAGGACATCAAGCGGCATCATGAGTTGACACTTTCTGATGTTTTATGTGTTACGGAAACCAAGCTCTCTGGCTCAAGCAGTCCAACAAATCTCAACTTGGAAGGTTACAACATGTTCACCCGCAACAGACACACATCGTACCAATCGTTTCCTGACATTGCAAGCAGAGAGGGTGGTGGGGTCGCTATCTACTGTAAAAGCCATATTCAAGCAAAAGACATGGAGTTCATACAAAGCGTGAAAGACCTAGAGTTTGTTGCCATCAAGGTTTGGGCACCTATCGAAGCATGGATTGCTGCAGTGTACAGGCCCCCATGTTACAATGTTCGAGATTTCCTCCAAAACATGCAAAGTCTTTTGGACTCCTTGGAAATTCTTGCCCAGCAGCCAATCATTGTCTGTGGTGACTTCAATGAGGACCTGTTATCCAATGGAAATAAAGTGATATTCCAGTTCTTTCAGTCAAGAGGATATAAACAACTCATCACAACTGCAACCACCGAGAAAAACACACTCCTGGATCACATGTACATCTCTCAGCCACAGCTCTGCCTGCAATCAGGTGTTTTGCAAACATATTATAGTTATCACAACCCAGTATACTGTATGTTAGAGATGTGAGGGGCCAGAAAGGAAAAGTGGGACGCTATGGTGTAGTGATGCAAGGGGCAGCGTTTCTGAGCGGGCCTCTTCAAGCCAGAAACGTTGTGGGCACCGGAACTGGCAGTGCAGGGGGCACCGGGACTGGTGGTGCAGGAAGCACTGGGACTGACAGTGCGGGGAGCACTGGGACTGGTGGTGCAGGAAGCACTGGGACTGACAGTGCGGGGGGCACCGGAACTGGGACTGGTGGTGCAGGAAGCACTGGGACTGACAGTGCGGGGAGCACCGGGACTGGTGGTGCAGGAAGCACTGGGACTGACAGTGCAGGGGGCACCGGGACTGGTGGTGCAGGAAGCACTGGGACTGACAGTGCAGGGGGCACCGGGACTGGTGGTGCAGGAAGCACTGGGACTGACAGTGCAGGGGGCACCGGGACTGGTGGTGCAGGAAGCACTGGGACTGACAGTGCGGGGGGCACCTGAGGCCAGAAAGGAAAAGTGGGACGCTATGGTATAGTGATAAAGTGATGCAAGGGGCGGCGTTTCTGAGCGGGCCTCTTCAAGCCAGAAACGTTGTCCCCTTCACCTATTGCTGTATCACTCAGGAGTGACATTGACTTTGGGTCACTCATTAGGGCATCTTCAAAATTTGGCGGTCTCAATCTGGTGCAGCCATTTATTTATACTGTTTCTTTTTAATTGGTCTCATTTGTGGTTCGACTCGTTTTTTGGGGGTGTTTTTCTGTTCAGGTAAAATGTTGTGGTAGAGTGATACAGTGATGCAAGGGGCGGCGTTTCTGAGCGGGCCTCTTCAAGCCAGAAACGTTGTCCCCTTCACCTATTACTGTATCACTCAGGAGTGACATTGACTTTGGGTCACTCATTAGTGGATTTGGTTTCATTGGCTTGTTTTTTTCTTGAGTTAAGATGCCACTTCACCATTTGATGAAATGTGGTCACTATGATTGTATAGTAACAAAGTTGTCCTCCAAAGAGGGGGGGTTGGGTGGTGGGTTTAAGTTATCAGTTGTAAGGAAATATCAGTATATCAGTAATTAAATATCAGTTGTAAGGAATGGTGGTGAGGGTGGGTGCAGCCCAGGTGTAAGGCCTGGTTCCAGGTAGGGCCCAACACAATGTCCTGTCGGCCAGGACAGAAGACAGCAGAGGCTTGGATTCCAACACCATTAGTTTTATTTAGACACCATATGTTGTTGCTGGTTTGTAATCATTTACACAGCAAAGAGGTGAAGTTGTGGAATCCAGTGGAGGCCAGGCAGCTTGTGCTCCGATGGTTTGCAGCAAAGGGATTTGCCACAGGCAGGAGGAGGCGGGGAGCACCTGAGGCGGAGGAGGTGCAGGGAGCAACTGAGGCTGAGGAGGAGGTGCCTGGAACACCTGATGCTGAGGAGGTGCAGGGAGCACCTGAGGCTGAGGAGGAGGCGCCTGGAATACCTGATGCTGAGGAGGTGCAGGGAGCACCTGAGGCGGAGGAGGTGCAGGGAGCACCTGGAGCGAAGGAGGCGCAGGGAGCACCTGAGGCTGAGGAGCAGTCAAAGCAGCAGGAGGCTGCTGGTAAGGAGGTCCAGTTGCAGTTATTGTTACTGTTATGGTAAATGCAGTGTACTGTTTTTGTTGTTATTACAAGTTTGTCCATTAGTATAGCCACCAAGAGTGTGATGATCAGACCATGCTTACCAAGAAGCACCATGGAAGTTTGGAGATGTGAAAACAACTCAAGCTAAGTGTTGCCACCTCATTTCATTATACACAAACATTTTCAATAGTTTATTAATGGATCACAAAGTAGATTATCACCACATTCTCAAAGACACATTTCTTAAATGTGGTCATAAGGAAAGAATCAGCAGTAATACACCTGCCTATGTCCTCTGATCTGTTATAGACAATACCCAGCTGTTAAACCACTGCAATGAACACCTCAACGACTATGGCAACAGCTCCAGTGATGAAGCAGGACACCAGAGTAACGACACATCAAGGTCAGTCACAAGTGCAAACAGAGGACCACAGCACCACTCCCTCAACAGCCCCTTTTCCCTCACACCCTCCCTTTCTTTGTCCCCTATCCAAACATATCCCACTAGCCTCTATCACCTGCTTTGGCCACTCCCCCCTTCCTTGCCCCCCCTTACCCCCCGCATGTGCCAGAGACAGAACCTCTGACACCACCCACATTGCCCTGTCCCCTTCCCCGCACCACCACTGAAATCTATCTCCTTCCTAAAAGTTGTTTATTATGTTTGAACATAGGACAACGGGTTCAAGAGGAGCTGCAGAAGATGGAAGATGGCAAGAGTGAACAACACAGAAGACCGTGTCAGTGCCATCCAGGAAATGGTATGTCCAAACATAAACACATCAGAGTAAGGATTCCAAATTAGTCACTCAGCCAGGACAGGTCACCCACCGGTTGGCCAGCTCTATGTTGCTGCAGCAGGATCATTAGCTACTCTGGCTTTGTCAGAGATGGTGTATGTCCTTTGTCCTGCCAGTCAATGTCAGTGTAAACACTGGAGCCTTATCCACATTTAAAGCCGCATTTAAACTGTCAGCTACAAGTTAACCCATTCTGGTGTTTTGGCTGATATGTGGCACATATCTGATATGTGTTGTGAAACTGTTATATCATTGTACATTTTGGAGAATGCCTATGAGTGCGAGTCACATGTCATTGAGAATGCCGTGTGTGTTGTGTTGATCATGTGAATGCTTTATTCAGAAGGCCAGTGTTGTACATAATGCCTCCTGAAACTCACCAGTCATCTCCGAATACACAGATGATTGTGGCCAAACACAGCTCTATTTTAAACTCCAAATGTCTCCAATAATAATCTTTTTTCCTTTCACTTTGATATTCTGTGATTAGGTGTCGGTTTCAGAAATGTTGGACATTGATTTGAGAATTGAACCCCTCTGATACAGATGCTTTATTTGATTGTTCATTGAATTTGCTT
This sequence comes from Poromitra crassiceps, assembly GCF_964638095.1. Lineage (NCBI taxonomy): Eukaryota > Metazoa > Chordata > Actinopteri > Beryciformes > Melamphaidae > Poromitra > Poromitra crassiceps. Next base: position 25,904 of record NW_028151549.1, on the reverse strand, counting down.
TCAGCGTGCCAGGCGACAGAGGTCAAAGCCTGGCCTGGGACCTTGCATGGCTTCTGCATGAGACCAACAGGTCTGTGTTACAATGTTTGCATGGCAGGACTAGTAGAATGTTTGAAAGCATGCTCATCTCCTCTTTCATGAAACTTGTTGTAATATACGAGAAGAACAGAATAATTTCTCAGTGTTTGCATGTGCTAGGTTTGCTGGTGTGGAGAAGCTGTTCGTTACCCCTTGACAAGAATGGCCACGGCAACACCACCTGACCAACAACTGGTAAGTATTCTGATCTCTCTCAGTGGACTTACAATTGGCTCATGATCATTGGAATTGTGATTTTTATTGGTTTCTATTTCCTAGATGCCCTCTGGCACATCACCCCTTCCTCCCAGCTGTACTCCAGTCTTCCCTACTCACAGCTCCCTGCCAGCTACTCCATTCGCTGCTGGCTCCCCAATTGCAGCTCAACAGCTAGTAAGTCTTTGTGTTACTTGACTTATTACCTACATAGCAGTGCTATGTTAAATAGCTGATGTACGTGATTTATCATGTGATGGCACATGATATATCACGTACCTCGCATATTTCACTCACTCAATTGGTACTTGATCAAGATTGTAGGACAATGCAGATTTTATTGACACTTTATTGTATCTAGGTTCCCATAGTTGTTTTTATGGTCCAATACTATACCTTTTACAATGTCATTCTGATGTCTACTTGTGGTATGCTCTGAATGTTTATTTAGATTATTTTATCTCCCCCAGACTCTGGATTTGCTGACCAAGGTGGCCCCTCTGCCAAAGGATGTCATCACCAGCTTAGCCCCCAGCTTTCATCTTCCCACCCCCTCTGAACATTGCTTCCTCTGAGGGCGATGGGAACTCCACTTGGGACTGCCAGTGCCACAGGCACTGACTGGTGTATTAACCACTCACCTAAATAATCTGCACAAACCCATCCACTATTGGGCTCATGTTTTGCAGCAAAGTGTTGTCTGTCATCATCTGGGGGGCCTTACACAGTTCAGGTGATACGGGGGTTTCCCAGAGCCGTAGGTCTGCCTGCTATTGGTCCGTGATTGTCAAGGTGCGCAATCACTGGACAGGCCATCTGTCAATCACCGTCTTTTGTGTTGCCTATTTTACTCCAAACAGGCAAGTCATTTAAGAAATGATCACCCTAAAGTTGGTATGAAAAGGTGAAGTTAGCTAAATAGACCAACACTGTGTTTCGCCCAGATTGTAAAGATGTTTAGTCACTGTTACAAATTGTGGCATATTAACATGGTGGTGAATGGGAACAACGGGACTTCTGAGTCCTGCCTCAGGTGGCCATTCATTGGACTGCAGCTTTCAGGGTTACTTCTGTGTCCTCATGGGAAAACCTCAAAGCTTGCCTACTGCTATTAACCCTAACATACATAGGGTCAACATCTATGTCTTTTAATGGTGGGAGGTAACTCACACATGCAACACAGAACATGCTAACTCCACACAGGAAGGACCAGGGGGTCATGTCTTTGTTTTTTGATTTGAGCAGTTTGCCATATTTTTCTTGTGCTAATATGTCTAACTCATTGTTTTGTCTCCGGTGTTGCTTCTGGATCAGTGTAAAACTCTTCTGATCTGAGATATTTCATTAAATTGAGCTTGTAATCAGGATGTAGGTCAGTGATGACAGTCTAAATTATCCTACAATGACAGGTAGGATGCAATCTACTTCATCATTAGATTAAATAAGGTCATAATTGAATAGTAACAAAGTTGTCCTCCAAAGTGTGTGTATATGGGGGGGGTTTGGGTGGTGGGTTTAAAAAGTTATGAAGAGTTAAACTATTCTTCAGATATGTGCATTCATTTTTGGTTGTTTTATAGACGTTATAATTGAATAGTAACAAAGTTGTCCTCCAAAGTGTGTGTATATGGGGGGGGTTTGGGTGGTGGGTTTAAAAAGTTATGAAGAGTTAAACTATTCTTCAGATTTGTGCATTCATTTTTGGTTGTTTTATAGACGTTATAATTGAAGAGTAACAAAGTTGTCCTCCAAAGTGTGTGTATATGGGGGGGGTTTGGGTGGTGGGTTTAAAAAGTTATGAAGAGTTAAACTATTCTTCAGATATGTGCATTCATTTTTGGTTGTTTTATAGACATAATTGAAGAGTAACAAAGTTGTCCTCCAAAGTGTGTGTATATGGGGGGGTTTGGGTGGTGGGTTTAAAAAGTTATGAAGAGTTAAACTATTCTTCAGATATGTGCATTCATTTTATCATTTGGCCTAATTACATAAAAACAAAGTTGTCTTCCAGAGCAGGGTTGGGGTTGGGTGGTTGGTAGGTAGGTAAAAGAAAAAGTGGATGTGTTGTATGCACTCTGTGGCTGGGATTTCATGCTGTGCAAATTAGCCTGCTGCTTGTGCAGATTTCCTTTTTCTAAATCTTTTTAAATAAAAGTCAGAATTGACCAAAACCTTTTTCTCCTTTCATGTCTGTCACATGAAGGACCACGACCCAATTAGGTGGGTCAAGGTGAACATCTACAGCTAAATCGAGAAATTACATTACACTGTTGAATAAGGCATACAGTGTTATGTATGTAATGGTTTGTATGTGAAACAGGATCCAACGAAGTGAAATAGCTTCCAGATACCCCGAGTGACTCACCATGACAGTCGCAAATTGGCAAAGACATGACACAACTGTATCTGTATAGGCAAGAATGAAAGGCTGCATTTATATTTCTATAAGAATAACATTTGTCTGTTCAAGTTGTGCTCTTTCAATCATTGTCAACACAGCTTTCAGTAGGAGGAACTTGATGTAGCATCCTTTCCTGTCTTCGGACCAACAAGTCTACCAGTATACAAAGATAGTGTGTATTTTGTTAATATTTTGCATTTATTTGCTTTGGGAAATGCAAAACCACCTGCCTATCTCTGGCTTGATGTGTAGCTTCTATTCCTCATATTTGTCAATATTCATATTCATTCTGATTCATAACCTTACTATCAGAGGTTTATGTATTTCTTTCTAATTGATTGTATTATGCATTTCATATTAATTATTCTCACATGGACAAATGACAAAGGCAAAACCACAACCACACACATTACAATCAGGATTTTTTAATGTATTTTTGGACAGGACAGAGACAAATTGGAGCGACTGGGCGAATTCCTCATGTGAGTGCATGAAACGAGTCAGCAGATGGCGACATAATTGTCTTATCCAACCCAAATTAATGAACAGATAGGTTTAGGGAGTAATTGATGACATCTAATCGGGTAACTGTAATCAGGCTAGAAAAAATGTAATTTTTCTGTAACTTGCAGTTAAACAAAAAAAATGTGATGAACATCAGAGTTACATTTAGTAAACATTTGGGATTACTAGCAAGATTTCAGTTTCAAATACATTTATTGGAGATTCTATGTATTGGATAGTGTATATTTCCCCAAGTGGCTGTGCACTGTAAATATTGACTCCTATTATTAATGTTTGATATAAGGGTCAAATAAAGAACACCAAAAAACATGGAGAAAAAACACTTGGCTGTTAAAAATGACCAGTGCAATAAAAAAAAAACTAGAAACCAGATGGTATCAGTATAGTATCAGTGCATTGTAAATTCAAAAATGGAATTGTTACAGTTACATTGCTTTGATATTGTGATATTTGGATTACATTACTGATTACGATATTTAACAGGTAATTGGTAATCGTGTTGCATTTTTAAAGTAATCCCCCGAACCCTGTGATCAGACTATAAAACTCACATTTGAACTTGGTTTCTCTTGATTACTAGTAGGAGTGGGATGATATAGCCTATAGATATATCAATACATCATCAACATCATATGTTGTATTTGTCCTGACTCAGGCCCGGCACGAAAACCCCAAATGAGCAGATATGGCAACAGGACAGGATTACCGGTTCTTTACTGAGAGGTAGCATTTACAAGGGATCCCCCTTGTCAAGGGCAAATTAAGAGAGAGCTTGTAGAGGCTTGAGTCTTGCAGAGGAGCGAGGCTGTGATGCTTTGAAACTGGTGGAGCCTGGGCCGGTGGAGGTCAGGAGTTTGGACTTAACGTCCCCAGATCGAGATGATGGCTTGTGAGCCGGAGGTGGATGGATGGAGTCTATGAGTGTGACAGGAGCATCTATGAAAGGAGAGCAGAGCAGTTTTCACCTGTCCACATGCAGCAGCATGACCGAAGCGTCAGATTAGCTGGATGAATTACTTGAAGTAGAACTACACTATGAATTGGTGCACTTTTTTAGTGGATAGTAAAAGACCCTTCTGTGAACCTCCCTACCAAGTTTCGTAGCTGTACCTCGTATGGTTTCTGAGGTCCAGCTAATTGAATGCAAGATTTTTCAAAACCCCATTCAAGTGAATGGGAAAAAAATTGACGTTTAATCGCGAATAGCGGCCAAACCGCTTGACAAAACCCTTTGCCAAGTCAGAGCATGTCCTCAATGAGCCGCTCATTTTGAGGTATGGCATGTCTATGTCGTGTGAAAGATGTGGGAGTTATTACGCGCCGAACTTTGTGGCAGATATATTCCGGGCCTTGCCCCCCTTAATTTTCCACCCCGAGTCCTACGCCGCCATCCGTGAGTGTTGCCCCCCTTAATTTTCCACCCCGATTCCAACGCCGCCATTCGTGAGTCTCTACGAGTTACGGTTGCGGAGATACGTTGCTGTAGCGCCCCCCATAGGCAAACAATAGCGCCCCCTACACGCCAAATGACACTATCTCTTCTGAAATCAACTCAGAAGTGTCAAGTGTCATACAAGAAGGAAGGCTGGCCATAATGAGAATGAATCTGCACTTCCTGCCGCCCTTCAAAATAAAACCATTTAGAAGGGACAGGCACTGAATGCTGCTATAGCGCCCCCTAAAGGCTAAATGACAAAATACTTCTGATATAAGCTCAGAGTACATCCCTCCACACCTGTACCAAGTTTGGTTAGCATCGGACGATTTTTGTGAAATAGGCCCCACCCACAGAAGATTGGAAGTGGATTATATCGCAACGGTGCGTTTTTTTCAAGAACTTCCAAATCAGTGTAGTACAGGACAGTCCCCACATGATGTGTGCGTTTCCCAAACATTGATGAACAGTGTGTCCTAACGCCAGGGGGACAAGGTGTTTGTTTTGGCTGGCTGAGGTTAGCCTATAAGGCACAGTTGTTGTGGCTAACAGCCTCCATTCACACTAGGCTATTCACACTAGGCTATCTCTTCCATTATGTTTTCAAACCCAGCTGGCTGTATAAAATGAACAACCACAAAGTGGTGACACTTACCCATGGGTTCAGTTCATTTTGTTCATTCATTGTTTTCTGGACATGTTACCATGCTACATTAACACAGCAGGTAACAGAACAGACAGGCCTCCCATGGTTGGCGACAAGTGTATATCATTGTCTCTACCCAAGATGCAACACTGCTCTACCCAACATGCAACGCTGCTGCTCAGAGTTGCTCTTAAGCTCTATTTATCTGGTCAAATCTCACCGGATTCCTGTTTCCAGTACACTTTTAGCATTTGGTTTTTATCAGAGAAGAGTTGGAGCTGCTGAAAACATACAGTATGCAAATGAGAGGGAGACCATGAGTGATATACCCACTGTGATACAAGTATAGGTGTGTCTGATATCTACATAATAGCGTGCGCGCGTCAAGTCAAGTGTCAAGTGTCATACAAGAAGGAAGGCTGGCCATAATGAGAATGAATCTGCACTTCCTGCCGCCCTTCAAAATAAAACCATTTAGAAGGGACAGGCACTGAATGCTGCTATAGCGCCCCCTAAAGGCTAAATGACAAAATACTTCTGATATAGGCTCAGAGTACATCCCTCCACACCTGTACCAAGTTTGGTTAGCATCGGACGATTTTTGTGAAATAGGCCCCACCCACAGAAGATTGGAAGTGGATTATATCGCAATGGTGTGTTTTTTTTTTGAACTTCCAAATCAGTGTTGTGCAGGACACTCCCAACATGATGTGTGCGTTGGTTTGGTGAAGATTGGACAGAATTTCAAGGAGAAATGGCAAAAAAACTGTTTTGGACAAAATGCAAAATGGCCGAAAATCTAGTCAGACGGAAATGGGCGTGGCCTAGTTGAGTAGATGCGGGAGGACCCAAGGAATCCAGGGAAAAAAGAATTTTGATGATAAACCCTACGGTTCAAAAGTTATCGAGCAAAAGGTAAGGAGGGCTGTTATAGCGCCACCATATGGTCAATTGGTGCAATTTTTTCGGGGATAGTTAAAGACCCCTCAGTGCACCTCCCTACCAAGTTTCGTAGCTCTAGCTGTTATGGTTTCTGAATTACACCTAATTTACTGCAAGATTTTGCAAGATTTTTCCAAACCCCATGCAAGTCAATGGGGAAAAAAATGGCGCTTAATGGCGAATTGCGGCCAAACCGCTTTCACAAACCCTTAACAAAGTCATAGCACACCTGTCCTCAATAAGCCGGTCATTTTGAGGTCTGGCATGTCTATGTGGCGCAAAAATTGGGGGAGTTATTAGTCGTAGAACTTTTTGGCAGATAGAATAATAATAAGTATGTGGGATTTCAAGATTGTGCCTTGCTTGTCAGCAAGCACAATAATTATTGCTTTTATCTCGGAAATGGAAGGTGCAATCGTGATTCCGCCCACCAGTAGCGTACTTTTTCACCCCGATTCCAACGCCGCCATGCTTGAGTCTCTACGACTTACGGTTGCGGAGATACGTTGCTGTAGCGCCCCCCATAGGCAAACAATAGCGCCCCCTACATGCCAAATGACACTATCTCTTCTGAAATCAACTCAGAAGTGTCAAGTGTCATACAAGAAGGAAGGCTGGCCATAATGAGAATGAATCTGCACTTCCTGCCGCCCTTCAAAATAAAACCATTTAGAAGGGACAGGCACTGAATGCTGCTATAGCGCCCCCTAAAGGCTAAATGACAAAATACTTCTGATATAGGCTCAGAGTACATCCCTCCACACCTGTACCAAGTTTGGTTAGCATCGGACGATTTTTGTGAAATAGGCCCCACCCACAGAAGATTGGAAGTGGATTATATCGCAATGGTGTGTTTTTTTTTTGAACTTCCAAATCAGTGTTGTGCAGGACACTCCCAACATGATGTGTGCGTTGGTTTGGTGAAGATTGGACAGAATTTCAAGGAGAAATGGCAAAAAAACTGTTTTGGACAAAATGCAAAATGGCCGAAAATCTAGTCAGACGGAAATGGGCGTGGCCTAGTTGAGTAGATGCGGGAGGACCCAAGGAATCCAGGGAAAAAAGAATTTTGATGATAAACCCTACGGTTCAAAAGTTATCGAGCAAAAGGTAAGGAGGGCTGTTATAGCGCCACCATATGGTCAATTGGTGCAATTTTTTCGGGGATAGTTAAAGACCCCTCAGTGCACCTCCCTACCAAGTTTCGTAGCTCTAGCTGTTATGGTTTCTGAATTACACCTAATTTACTGCAAGATTTTGCAAGATTTTTCCAAACCCCATGCAAGTCAATGGGGAAAAAAATGGCGCTTAATGGCGAATTGCGGCCAAACCGCTTTCACAAACCCTTAACAAAGTCATAGCACACCTGTCCTCAATAAGCCGGTCATTTTGAGGTCTGGCATGTCTATGTGGCGCAAAAATTGGGGGAGTTATTAGTCGTAGAACTTTTTGGCAGATAGAATAATAATAAGTATGTGGGATTTCAAGATTGTGCCTTGCTTGTCAGCAAGCACAATAATTATTGCTTTTATCTCGGAAATGGAAGGTGCAATCGTGATTCCGCCCACCAGTAGCGTACTTTTTCACCCCGATTCCAACGCCGCCATGCTTGAGTCTCTACGACTTACGGTTGCGGAGATACGTTGCTGTAGCGCCCCCCATAGGCAAACAATAGCGCCCCCTACATGCCAAATGACACTATCTCTTCTGAAATCAACTCAGAAGTGTCAAGTGTCATACAAGAAGGAAGGCTGGCCATAATGAGAATGAATCTGCACTTCCTGCCGCCCTTCAAAATAAAACCATTTAGAAGGGACAGGCACTGAATGCTGCTATAGCGCCCCCTAAAGGCTAAATGACAAAATACTTCTGATATAGGCTCAGAGTACATCCCTCCACACCTGTACCAAGTTTGGTTAGCATCGGACGATTTTTGTGAAATAGGCCCCACCCACAGAAGATTGGAAGTGGATTATATCGCAATGGTGTGTTTTTTTTTTGAACTTCCAAATCAGTGTTGTGCAGGACACTCCCAACATGATGTGTGCGTTGGTTTGGTGAAGATTGGACAGAATTTCAAGGAGAAATGGCAAAAAAACTGTTTTGGACAAAATGCAAAATGGCCGAAAATCTAGTCAGACGGAAATGGGCGTGGCCTAGTTGAGTAGATGCGGGAGGACCCAAGGAATCCAGGGAAAAAAGAATTTTGATGATAAACCCTACGGTTCAAAAGTTATCGAGCAAAAGGTAAGGAGGGCTGTTATAGCGCCACCATATGGTCAATTGGTGCAATTTTTTCGGGGATAGTTAAAGACCCCTCAGTGCACCTCCCTACCAAGTTTCGTAGCTCTAGCTGTTATGGTTTCTGAATTACACCTAATTTACTGCAAGATTTTGCAAGATTTTTCCAAACCCCATGCAAGTCAATGGGGAAAAAAATGGCGCTTAATGGCGAATTGCGGCCAAACCGCTTTCACAAACCCTTAACAAAGTCATAGCACACCTGTCCTCAATAAGCCGGTCATTTTGAGGTCTGGCATGTCTATGTGGCGCAAAAATTGGGGGAGTTATTAGTCGTAGAACTTTTTGGCAGATAGAATAATAATAAGTATGTGGGATTTCAAGATTGTGCCTTGCTTGTCAGCAAGCACAATAATTATTGCTTTTATCTCGGAAATGGAAGGTGCAATCGTGATTCCGCCCACCAGTAGCGTACTTTTTCACCCCGATTCCAACGCCGCCATGCTTGAGTCTCTACGACTTACGGTTGCGGAGATACGTTGCTGTAGCGCCCCCCATAGGCAAACAATAGCGCCCCCTACATGCCAAATGACACTATCTCTTCTGAAATCAACTCAGAAGTGTCAAGTGTCATACAAGAAGGAAGGCTGGCCATAATGAGAATGAATCTGCACTTCCTGCCGCCCTTCAAAATAAAACCATTTAGAAGGGACAGGCACTGAATGCTGCTATAGCGCCCCCTAAAGGCTAAATGACAAAATACTTCTGATATAGGCTCAGAGTACATCCCTCCACACCTGTACCAAGTTTGGTTAGCATCGGACGATTTTTGTGAAATAGGCCCCACCCACAGAAGATTGGAAGTGGATTATATCGCAATGGTGTGTTTTTTTTTTGAACTTCCAAATCAGTGTTGTGCAGGACACTCCCAACATGATGTGTGCGTTGGTTTGGTGAAGATTGGACAGAATTTCAAGGAGAAATGGCAAAAAAACTGTTTTGGACAAAATGCAAAATGGCCGAAAATCTAGTCAGACGGAAATGGGCGTGGCCTAGTTGAGTAGATGCGGGAGGACCCAAGGAATCCAGGGAAAAAAGAATTTTGATGATAAACCCTACGGTTCAAAAGTTATCGAGCAAAAGGTAAGGAGGGCTGTTATAGCGCCACCATATGGTCAATTGGTGCAATTTTTTCGGGGATAGTTAAAGACCCCTCAGTGCACCTCCCTACCAAGTTTCGTAGCTCTAGCTGTTATGGTTTCTGAATTACACCTAATTTACTGCAAGATTTTGCAAGATTTTTCCAAACCCCATGCAAGTCAATGGGGAAAAAAATGGCGCTTAATGGCGAATTGCGGCCAAACCGCTTTCACAAACCCTTAACAAAGTCATAGCACACCTGTCCTCAATAAGCCGGTCATTTTGAGGTCTGGCATGTCTATGTGGCGCAAAAATTGGGGGAGTTATTAGTCGTAGAACTTTTTGGCAGATAGAATAATAATAAGTATGTGGGATTTCAAGATTGTGCCTTGCTTGTCAGCAAGCACAATAATTATTGCTTTTATCTCGGAAATGGAAGGTGCAATCGTGATTCCGCCCACCAGTAGCGTACTTTTTCACCCCGATTCCAACGCCGCCATGCTTGAGTCTCTACGACTTACGGTTGCGGAGATACGTTGCTGTAGCGCCCCCCATAGGCAAACAATAGCGCCCCCTACATGCCAAATGACACTATCTCTTCTGAAATCAACTCAGAAGTGTCAAGTGTCATACAAGAAGGAAGGCTGGCCATAATGAGAATGAATCTGCACTTCCTGCCGCCCTTCAAAATAAAACCATTTAGAAGGGACAGGCACTGAATGCTGCTATAGCGCCCCCTAAAGGCTAAATGACAAAATACTTCTGATATAGGCTCAGAGTACATCCCTCCACACCTGTACCAAGTTTGGTTAGCATCGGACGATTTTTGTGAAATAGGCCCCACCCACAGAAGATTGGAAGTGGATTATATCGCAATGGTGTGTTTTTTTTTTGAACTTCCAAATCAGTGTTGTGCAGGACACTCCCAACATGATGTGTGCGTTGGTTTGGTGAAGATTGGACAGAATTTCAAGGAGAAATGGCAAAAAAACTGTTTTGGACAAAATGCAAAATGGCCGAAAATCTAGTCAGACGGAAATGGGCGTGGCCTAGTTGAGTAGATGCGGGAGGACCCAAGGAATCCAGGGAAAAAAGAATTTTGATGATAAACCCTACGGTTCAAAAGTTATCGAGCAAAAGGTAAGGAGGGCTGTTATAGCGCCACCATATGGTCAATTGGTGCAATTTTTTCGGGGATAGTTAAAGACCCCTCAGTGCACCTCCCTACCAAGTTTCGTAGCTCTAGCTGTTATGGTTTCTGAATTACACCTAATTTACTGCAAGATTTTGCAAGATTTTTCCAAACCCCATGCAAGTCAATGGGGAAAAAAATGGCGCTTAATGGCGAATTGCGGCCAAACCGCTTTCACAAACCCTTAACAAAGTCATAGCACACCTGTCCTCAATAAGCCGGTCATTTTGAGGTCTGGCATGTCTATGTGGCGCAAAAATTGGGGGAGTTATTAGTCGTAGAACTTTTTGGCAGATAGAATAATAATAAGTATGTGGGATTTCAAGATTGTGCCTTGCTTGTCAGCAAGCACAATAATTATTGCTTTTATCTCGGAAATGGAAGGTGCAATCGTGATTCCGCCCACCAGTAGCGTACTTTTTCACCCCGATTCCAACGCCGCCATGCTTGAGTCTCTACGACTTACGGTTGCGGAGATACGTTGCTGTAGCGCCCCCCATAGGCAAACAATAGCGCCCCCTACATGCCAAATGACACTATCTCTTCTGAAATCAACTCAGAAGTGTCAAGTGTCATACAAGAAGGAAGGCTGGCCATAATGAGAATGAATCTGCACTTCCTGCCGCCCTTCAAAATAAAACCATTTAGAAGGGACAGGCACTGAATGCTGCTATAGCGCCCCCTAAAGGCTAAATGACAAAATACTTCTGATATAGGCTCAGAGTACATCCCTCCACACCTGTACCAAGTTTGGTTAGCATCGGACGATTTTTGTGAAATAGGCCCCACCCACAGAAGATTGGAAGTGGATTATATCGCAATGGTGTGTTTTTTTTTTGAACTTCCAAATCAGTGTTGTGCAGGACACTCCCAACATGATGTGTGCGTTGGTTTGGTGAAGATTGGACAGAATTTCAAGGAGAAATGGCAAAAAAACTGTTTTGGACAAAATGCAAAATGGCCGAAAATCTAGTCAGACGGAAATGGGCGTGGCCTAGTTGAGTAGATGCGGGAGGACCCAAGGAATCCAGGGAAAAAAGAATTTTGATGATAAACCCTACGGTTCAAAAGTTATCGAGCAAAAGGTAAGGAGGGCTGTTATAGCGCCACCATATGGTCAATTGGTGCAATTTTTTCGGGGATAGTTAAAGACCCCTCAGTGCACCTCCCTACCAAGTTTCGTAGCTCTAGCTGTTATGGTTTCTGAATTACACCTAATTTACTGCAAGATTTTGCAAGATTTTTCCAAACCCCATGCAAGTCAATGGGGAAAAAAATGGCGCTTAATGGCGAATTGCGGCCAAACCGCTTTCACAAACCCTTAACAAAGTCATAGCACACCTGTCCTCAATAAGCCGGTCATTTTGAGGTCTGGCATGTCTATGTGGCGCAAAAATTGGGGGAGTTATTAGTCGTAGAACTTTTTGGCAGATAGAATAATAATAAGTATGTGGGATTTCAAGATTGTGCCTTGCTTGTCAGCAAGCACAATAATTATTGCTTTTATCTCGGAAATGGAAGGTGCAATCGTGATTCCGCCCACCAGTAGCGTACTTTTTCACCCCGATTCCAACGCCGCCATGCTTGAGTCTCTACGACTTACGGTTGCGGAGATACGTTGCTGTAGCGCCCCCCATAGGCAAACAATAGCGCCCCCTACATGCCAAATGACACTATCTCTTCTGAAATCAACTCAGAAGTGTCAAGTGTCATACAAGAAGGAAGGCTGGCCATAATGAGAATGAATCTGCACTTCCTGCCGCCCTTCAAAATAAAACCATTTAGAAGGGACAGGCACTGAATGCTGCTATAGCGCCCCCTAAAGGCTAAATGACAAAATACTTCTGATATAGGCTCAGAGTACATCCCTCCACACCTGTACCAAGTTTGGTTAGCATCGGACGATTTTTGTGAAATAGGCCCCACCCACAGAAGATTGGAAGTGGATTATATCGCAATGGTGTGTTTTTTTTTTGAACTTCCAAATCAGTGTTGTGCAGGACACTCCCAACATGATGTGTGCGTTGGTTTGGTGAAGATTGGACAGAATTTCAAGGAGAAATGGCAAAAAAACTGTTTTGGACAAAATGCAAAATGGCCGAAAATCTAGTCAGACGGAAATGGGCGTGGCCTAGTTGAGTAGATGCGGGAGGACCCAAGGAATCCAGGGAAAAAAGAATTTTGATGATAAACCCTACGGTTCAAAAGTTATCGAGCAAAAGGTAAGGAGGGCTGTTATAGCGCCACCATATGGTCAATTGGTGCAATTTTTTCGGGGATAGTTAAAGACCCCTCAGTGCACCTCCCTACCAAGTTTCGTAGCTCTAGCTGTTATGGTTTCTGAATTACACCTAATTTACTGCAAGATTTTGCAAGATTTTTCCAAACCCCATGCAAGTCAATGGGGAAAAAAATGGCGCTTAATGGCGAATTGCGGCCAAACCGCTTTCACAAACCCTTAACAAAGTCATAGCACACCTGTCCTCAATAAGCCGGTCATTTTGAGGTCTGGCATGTCTATGTGGCGCAAAAATTGGGGGAGTTATTAGTCGTAGAACTTTTTGGCAGATAGAATAATAATAAGTATGTGGGATTTCAAGATTGTGCCTTGCTTGTCAGCAAGCACAATAATTATTGCTTTTATCTCGGAAATGGAAGGTGCAATCGTGATTCCGCCCACCAGTAGCGTACTTTTTCACCCCGATTCCAACGCCGCCATGCTTGAGTCTCTACGACTTACGGTTGCGGAGATACGTTGCTGTAGCGCCCCCCATAGGCAAACAATAGCGCCCCCTACATGCCAAATGACACTATCTCTTCTGAAATCAACTCAGAAGTGTCAAGTGTCATACAAGAAGGAAGGCTGGCCATAATGAGAATGAATCTGCACTTCCTGCCGCCCTTCAAAATAAAACCATTTAGAAGGGACAGGCACTGAATGCTGCTATAGCGCCCCCTAAAGGCTAAATGACAAAATACTTCTGATATAGGCTCAGAGTACATCCCTCCACACCTGTACCAAGTTTGGTTAGCATCGGACGATTTTTGTGAAATAGGCCCCACCCACAGAAGATTGGAAGTGGATTATATCGCAATGGTGTGTTTTTTTTTTGAACTTCCAAATCAGTGTTGTGCAGGACACTCCCAACATGATGTGTGCGTTGGTTTGGTGAAGATTGGACAGAATTTCAAGGAGAAATGGCAAAAAAACTGTTTTGGACAAAATGCAAAATGGCCGAAAATCTAGTCAGACGGAAATGGGCGTGGCCTAGTTGAGTAGATGCGGGAGGACCCAAGGAATCCAGGGAAAAAAGAATTTTGATGATAAACCCTACGGTTCAAAAGTTATCGAGCAAAAGGTAAGGAGGGCTGTTATAGCGCCACCATATGGTCAATTGGTGCAATTTTTTCGGGGATAGTTAAAGACCCCTCAGTGCACCTCCCTACCAAGTTTCGTAGCTCTAGCTGTTATGGTTTCTGAATTACACCTAATTTACTGCAAGATTTTGCAAGATTTTTCCAAACCCCATGCAAGTCAATGGGGAAAAAAATGGCGCTTAATGGCGAATTGCGGCCAAACCGCTTTCACAAACCCTTAACAAAGTCATAGCACACCTGTCCTCAATAAGCCGGTCATTTTGAGGTCTGGCATGTCTATGTGGCGCAAAAATTGGGGGAGTTATTAGTCGTAGAACTTTTTGGCAGATAGAATAATAATAAGTATGTGGGATTTCAAGATTGTGCCTTGCTTGTCAGCAAGCACAATAATTATTGCTTTTATCTCGGAAATGGAAGGTGCAATCGTGATTCCGCCCACCAGTAGCGTACTTTTTCACCCCGATTCCAACGCCGCCATGCTTGAGTCTCTACGACTTACGGTTGCGGAGATACGTTGCTGTAGCGCCCCCCATAGGCAAACAATAGCGCCCCCTACATGCCAAATGACACTATCTCTTCTGAAATCAACTCAGAAGTGTCAAGTGTCATACAAGAAGGAAGGCTGGCCATAATGAGAATGAATCTGCACTTCCTGCCGCCCTTCAAAATAAAACCATTTAGAAGGGACAGGCACTGAATGCTGCTATAGCGCCCCCTAAAGGCTAAATGACAAAATACTTCTGATATAGGCTCAGAGTACATCCCTCCACACCTGTACCAAGTTTGGTTAGCATCGGACGATTTTTGTGAAATAGGCCCCACCCACAGAAGATTGGAAGTGGATTATATCGCAATGGTGTGTTTTTTTTTTGAACTTCCAAATCAGTGTTGTGCAGGACACTCCCAACATGATGTGTGCGTTGGTTTGGTGAAGATTGGACAGAATTTCAAGGAGAAATGGCAAAAAAACTGTTTTGGACAAAATGCAAAATGGCCGAAAATCTAGTCAGACGGAAATGGGCGTGGCCTAGTTGAGTAGATGCGGGAGGACCCAAGGAATCCAGGGAAAAAAGAATTTTGATGATAAACCCTACGGTTCAAAAGTTATCGAGCAAAAGGTAAGGAGGGCTGTTATAGCGCCACCATATGGTCAATTGGTGCAATTTTTTCGGGGATAGTTAAAGACCCCTCAGTGCACCTCCCTACCAAGTTTCGTAGCTCTAGCTGTTATGGTTTCTGAATTACACCTAATTTACTGCAAGATTTTGCAAGATTTTTCCAAACCCCATGCAAGTCAATGGGGAAAAAAATGGCGCTTAATGGCGAATTGCGGCCAAACCGCTTTCACAAACCCTTAACAAAGTCATAGCACACCTGTCCTCAATAAGCCGGTCATTTTGAGGTCTGGCATGTCTATGTGGCGCAAAAATTGGGGGAGTTATTAGTCGTAGAACTTTTTGGCAGATAGAATAATAATAAGTATGTGGGATTTCAAGATTGTGCCTTGCTTGTCAGCAAGCACAATAATTATTGCTTTTATCTCGGAAATGGAAGGTGCAATCGTGATTCCGCCCACCAGTAGCGTACTTTTTCACCCCGATTCCAACGCCGCCATGCTTGAGTCTCTACGACTTACGGTTGCGGAGATACGTTGCTGTAGCGCCCCCCATAGGCAAACAATAGCGCCCCCTACATGCCAAATGACACTATCTCTTCTGAAATCAACTCAGAAGTGTCAAGTGTCATACAAGAAGGAAGGCTGGCCATAATGAGAATGAATCTGCACTTCCTGCCGCCCTTCAAAATAAAACCATTTAGAAGGGACAGGCACTGAATGCTGCTATAGCGCCCCCTAAAGGCTAAATGACAAAATACTTCTGATATAGGCTCAGAGTACATCCCTCCACACCTGTACCAAGTTTGGTTAGCATCGGACGATTTTTGTGAAATAGGCCCCACCCACAGAAGATTGGAAGTGGATTATATCGCAATGGTGTGTTTTTTTTTTGAACTTCCAAATCAGTGTTGTGCAGGACACTCCCAACATGATGTGTGCGTTGGTTTGGTGAAGATTGGACAGAATTTCAAGGAGAAATGGCAAAAAAACTGTTTTGGACAAAATGCAAAATGGCCGAAAATCTAGTCAGACGGAAATGGGCGTGGCCTAGTTGAGTAGATGCGGGAGGACCCAAGGAATCCAGGGAAAAAAGAATTTTGATGATAAACCCTACGGTTCAAAAGTTATCGAGCAAAAGGTAAGGAGGGCTGTTATAGCGCCACCATATGGTCAATTGGTGCAATTTTTTCGGGGATAGTTAAAGACCCCTCAGTGCACCTCCCTACCAAGTTTCGTAGCTCTAGCTGTTATGGTTTCTGAATTACACCTAATTTACTGCAAGATTTTGCAAGATTTTTCCAAACCCCATGCAAGTCAATGGGGAAAAAAATGGCGCTTAATGGCGAATTGCGGCCAAACCGCTTTCACAAACCCTTAACAAAGTCATAGCACACCTGTCCTCAATAAGCCGGTCATTTTGAGGTCTGGCATGTCTATGTGGCGCAAAAATTGGGGGAGTTATTAGTCGTAGAACTTTTTGGCAGATAGAATAATAATAAGTATGTGGGATTTCAAGATTGTGCCTTGCTTGTCAGCAAGCACAATAATTATTGCTTTTATCTCGGAAATGGAAGGTGCAATCGTGATTCCGCCCACCAGTAGCGTACTTTTTCACCCCGATTCCAACGCCGCCATGCTTGAGTCTCTACGACTTACGGTTGCGGAGATACGTTGCTGTAGCGCCCCCCATAGGCAAACAATAGCGCCCCCTACATGCCAAATGACACTATCTCTTCTGAAATCAACTCAGAAGTGTCAAGTGTCATACAAGAAGGAAGGCTGGCCATAATGAGAATGAATCTGCACTTCCTGCCGCCCTTCAAAATAAAACCATTTAGAAGGGACAGGCACTGAATGCTGCTATAGCGCCCCCTAAAGGCTAAATGACAAAATACTTCTGATATAGGCTCAGAGTACATCCCTCCACACCTGTACCAAGTTTGGTTAGCATCGGACGATTTTTGTGAAATAGGCCCCACCCACAGAAGATTGGAAGTGGATTATATCGCAATGGTGTGTTTTTTTTTTGAACTTCCAAATCAGTGTTGTGCAGGACACTCCCAACATGATGTGTGCGTTGGTTTGGTGAAGATTGGACAGAATTTCAAGGAGAAATGGCAAAAAAACTGTTTTGGACAAAATGCAAAATGGCCGAAAATCTAGTCAGACGGAAATGGGCGTGGCCTAGTTGAGTAGATGCGGGAGGACCCAAGGAATCCAGGGAAAAAAGAATTTTGATGATAAACCCTACGGTTCAAAAGTTATCGAGCAAAAGGTAAGGAGGGCTGTTATAGCGCCACCATATGGTCAATTGGTGCAATTTTTTCGGGGATAGTTAAAGACCCCTCAGTGCACCTCCCTACCAAGTTTCGTAGCTCTAGCTGTTATGGTTTCTGAATTACACCTAATTTACTGCAAGATTTTGCAAGATTTTTCCAAACCCCATGCAAGTCAATGGGGAAAAAAATGGCGCTTAATGGCGAATTGCGGCCAAACCGCTTTCACAAACCCTTAACAAAGTCATAGCACACCTGTCCTCAATAAGCCGGTCATTTTGAGGTCTGGCATGTCTATGTGGCGCAAAAATTGGGGGAGTTATTAGTCGTAGAACTTTTTGGCAGATAGAATAATAATAAGTATGTGGGATTTCAAGATTGTGCCTTGCTTGTCAGCAAGCACAATAATTATTGCTTTTATCTCGGAAATGGAAGGTGCAATCGTGATTCCGCCCACCAGTAGCGTACTTTTTCACCCCGATTCCAACGCCGC
This sequence comes from Poromitra crassiceps, assembly GCF_964638095.1. Classification (NCBI taxonomy): domain Eukaryota; kingdom Metazoa; phylum Chordata; class Actinopteri; order Beryciformes; family Melamphaidae; genus Poromitra; species Poromitra crassiceps. The sequence goes on along the minus strand of NW_028151549.1, from coordinate 7,824 downwards.
CATGCTTGAGTCTCTACGACTTACGGTTGCGGAGATACGTTGCTGTAGCGCCCCCCATAGGCAAACAATAGCGCCCCCTACATGCCAAATGACACTATCTCTTCTGAAATCAACTCAGAAGTGTCAAGTGTCATACAAGAAGGAAGGCTGGCCATAATGAGAATGAATCTGCACTTCCTGCCGCCCTTCAAAATAAAACCATTTAGAAGGGACAGGCACTGAATGCTGCTATAGCGCCCCCTAAAGGCTAAATGACAAAATACTTCTGATATAGGCTCAGAGTACATCCCTCCACACCTGTACCAAGTTTGGTTAGCATCGGACGATTTTTGTGAAATAGGCCCCACCCACAGAAGATTGGAAGTGGATTATATCGCAATGGTGTGTTTTTTTTTTGAACTTCCAAATCAGTGTTGTGCAGGACACTCCCAACATGATGTGTGCGTTGGTTTGGTGAAGATTGGACAGAATTTCAAGGAGAAATGGCAAAAAAACTGTTTTGGACAAAATGCAAAATGGCCGAAAATCTAGTCAGACGGAAATGGGCGTGGCCTAGTTGAGTAGATGCGGGAGGACCCAAGGAATCCAGGGAAAAAAGAATTTTGATGATAAACCCTACGGTTCAAAAGTTATCGAGCAAAAGGTAAGGAGGGCTGTTATAGCGCCACCATATGGTCAATTGGTGCAATTTTTTCGGGGATAGTTAAAGACCCCTCAGTGCACCTCCCTACCAAGTTTCGTAGCTCTAGCTGTTATGGTTTCTGAATTACACCTAATTTACTGCAAGATTTTGCAAGATTTTTCCAAACCCCATGCAAGTCAATGGGGAAAAAAATGGCGCTTAATGGCGAATTGCGGCCAAACCGCTTTCACAAACCCTTAACAAAGTCATAGCACACCTGTCCTCAATAAGCCGGTCATTTTGAGGTCTGGCATGTCTATGTGGCGCAAAAATTGGGGGAGTTATTAGTCGTAGAACTTTTTGGCAGATAGAATAATAATAAGTATGTGGGATTTCAAGATTGTGCCTTGCTTGTCAGCAAGCACAATAATTATTGCTTTTATCTCGGAAATGGAAGGTGCAATCGTGATTCCGCCCACCAGTAGCGTACTTTTTCACCACCGATTCCAACGCCGCCATGCTTGAGTCTCTACGACTTACGGTTGCGGAGATACGTTGCTGTAGCGCCCCCCATAGGCAAACAATAGCGCCCCCTACATGCCAAATGACACTATCTCTTCTGAAATCAACTCAGAAGTGTCAAGTGTCATACAAGAAGGAAGGCTGGCCATAATGAGAATGAATCTGCACTTCCTGCCGCCCTTCAAAATAAAACCATTTAGAAGGGACAGGCACTGAATGCTGCTATAGCGCCCCCTAAAGGCTAAATGACAAAATACTTCTGATATAGGCTCAGAGTACATCCCTCCACACCTGTACCAAGTTTGGTTAGCATCGGACGATTTTTGTGAAATAGGCCCCACCCACAGAAGATTGGAAGTGGATTATATCGCAATGGTGTGTTTTTTTTTTGAACTTCCAAATCAGTGTTGTGCAGGACACTCCCAACATGATGTGTGCGTTGGTTTGGTGAAGATTGGACAGAATTTCAAGGAGAAATGGCAAAAAAACTGTTTTGGACAAAATGCAAAATGGCCGAAAATCTAGTCAGACGGAAATGGGCGTGGCCTAGTTGAGTAGATGCGGGAGGACCCAAGGAATCCAGGGAAAAAAGAATTTTGATGATAAACCCTACGGTTCAAAAGTTATCGAGCAAAAGGTAAGGAGGGCTGTTATAGCGCCACCATATGGTCAATTGGTGCAATTTTTTCGGGGATAGTTAAAGACCCCTCAGTGCACCTCCCTACCAAGTTTCGTAGCTCTAGCTGTTATGGTTTCTGAATTACACCTAATTTACTGCAAGATTTTGCAAGATTTTTCCAAACCCCATGCAAGTCAATGGGGAAAAAAATGGCGCTTAATGGCGAATTGCGGCCAAACCGCTTTCACAAACCCTTAACAAAGTCATAGCACACCTGTCCTCAATAAGCCGGTCATTTTGAGGTCTGGCATGTCTATGTGGCGCAAAAATTGGGGGAGTTATTAGTCGTAGAACTTTTTGGCAGATAGAATAATAATAAGTATGTGGGATTTCAAGATTGTGCCTTGCTTGTCAGCAAGCACAATAATTATTGCTTTTATCTCGGAAATGGAAGGTGCAATCGTGATTCCGCCCACCAGTAGCGTACTTTTTCACCCCGATTCCAACGCCGCCATGCTTGAGTCTCTACGACTTACGGTTGCGGAGATACGTTGCTGTAGCGCCCCCCATAGGCAAACAATAGCGCCCCCTACATGCCAAATGACACTATCTCTTCTGAAATCAACTCAGAAGTGTCAAGTGTCATACAAGAAGGAAGGCTGGCCATAATGAGAATGAATCTGCACTTCCTGCCGCCCTTCAAAATAAAACCATTTAGAAGGGACAGGCACTGAATGCTGCTATAGCGCCCCCTAAAGGCTAAATGACAAAATACTTCTGATATAGGCTCAGAGTACATCCCTCCACACCTGTACCAAGTTTGGTTAGCATCGGACGATTTTTGTGAAATAGGCCCCACCCACAGAAGATTGGAAGTGGATTATATCGCAATGGTGTGTTTTTTTTTTGAACTTCCAAATCAGTGTTGTGCAGGACACTCCCAACATGATGTGTGCGTTGGTTTGGTGAAGATTGGACAGAATTTCAAGGAGAAATGGCAAAAAAACTGTTTTGGACAAAATGCAAAATGGCCGAAAATCTAGTCAGACGGAAATGGGCGTGGCCTAGTTGAGTAGATGCGGGAGGACCCAAGGAATCCAGGGAAAAAAGAATTTTGATGATAAACCCTACGGTTCAAAAGTTATCGAGCAAAAGGTAAGGAGGGCTGTTATAGCGCCACCATATGGTCAATTGGTGCAATTTTTTCGGGGATAGTTAAAGACCCCTCAGTGCACCTCCCTACCAAGTTTCGTAGCTCTAGCTGTTATGGTTTCTGAATTACACCTAATTTACTGCAAGATTTTGCAAGATTTTTCCAAACCCCATGCAAGTCAATGGGGAAAAAAATGGCGCTTAATGGCGAATTGCGGCCAAACCGCTTTCACAAACCCTTAACAAAGTCATAGCACACCTGTCCTCAATAAGCCGGTCATTTTGAGGTCTGGCATGTCTATGTGGCGCAAAAATTGGGGGAGTTATTAGTCGTAGAACTTTTTGGCAGATAGAATAATAATAAGTATGTGGGATTTCAAGATTGTGCCTTGCTTGTCAGCAAGCACAATAATTATTGCTTTTATCTCGGAAATGGAAGGTGCAATCGTGATTCCGCCCACCAGTAGCGTACTTTTTCACCCCGATTCCAACGCCGCCATGCTTGAGTCTCTACGACTTACGGTTGCGGAGATACGTTGCTGTAGCGCCCCCCATAGGCAAACAATAGCGCCCCCTACATGCCAAATGACACTATCTCTTCTGAAATCAACTCAGAAGTGTCAAGTGTCATACAAGAAGGAAGGCTGGCCATAATGAGAATGAATCTGCACTTCCTGCCGCCCTTCAAAATAAAACCATTTAGAAGGGACAGGCACTGAATGCTGCTATAGCGCCCCCTAAAGGCTAAATGACAAAATACTTCTGATATAGGCTCAGAGTACATCCCTCCACACCTGTACCAAGTTTGGTTAGCATCGGACGATTTTTGTGAAATAGGCCCCACCCACAGAAGATTGGAAGTGGATTATATCGCAATGGTGTGTTTTTTTTTTGAACTTCCAAATCAGTGTTGTGCAGGACACTCCCAACATGATGTGTGCGTTGGTTTGGTGAAGATTGGACAGAATTTCAAGGAGAAATGGCAAAAAAACTGTTTTGGACAAAATGCAAAATGGCCGAAAATCTAGTCAGACGGAAATGGGCGTGGCCTAGTTGAGTAGATGCGGGAGGACCCAAGGAATCCAGGGAAAAAAGAATTTTGATGATAAACCCTACGGTTCAAAAGTTATCGAGCAAAAGGTAAGGAGGGCTGTTATAGCGCCACCATATGGTCAATTGGTGCAATTTTTTCGGGGATAGTTAAAGACCCCTCAGTGCACCTCCCTACCAAGTTTCGTAGCTCTAGCTGTTATGGTTTCTGAATTACACCTAATTTACTGCAAGATTTTGCAAGATTTTTCCAAACCCCATGCAAGTCAATGGGGAAAAAAATGGCGCTTAATGGCGAATTGCGGCCAAACCGCTTTCACAAACCCTTAACAAAGTCATAGCACACCTGTCCTCAATAAGCCGGTCATTTTGAGGTCTGGCATGTCTATGTGGCGCAAAAATTGGGGGAGTTATTAGTCGTAGAACTTTTTGGCAGATAGAATAATAATAAGTATGTGGGATTTCAAGATTGTGCCTTGCTTGTCAGCAAGCACAATAATTATTGCTTTTATCTCGGAAATGGAAGGTGCAATCGTGATTCCGCCCACCAGTAGCGTACTTTTTCACCCCGATTCCAACGCCGCCATGCTTGAGTCTCTACGACTTACGGTTGCGGAGATACGTTGCTGTAGCGCCCCCCATAGGCAAACAATAGCGCCCCCTACATGCCAAATGACACTATCTCTTCTGAAATCAACTCAGAAGTGTCAAGTGTCATACAAGAAGGAAGGCTGGCCATAATGAGAATGAATCTGCACTTCCTGCCGCCCTTCAAAATAAAACCATTTAGAAGGGACAGGCACTGAATGCTGCTATAGCGCCCCCTAAAGGCTAAATGACAAAATACTTCTGATATAGGCTCAGAGTACATCCCTCCACACCTGTACCAAGTTTGGTTAGCATCGGACGATTTTTGTGAAATAGGCCCCACCCACAGAAGATTGGAAGTGGATTATATCGCAATGGTGTGTTTTTTTTTTGAACTTCCAAATCAGTGTTGTGCAGGACACTCCCAACATGATGTGTGCGTTGGTTTGGTGAAGATTGGACAGAATTTCAAGGAGAAAATGGCAAAAAAACTGTTTTGGACAAAATGCAAAATGGCCGAAAATCTAGTCAGACGGAAATGGGCGTGGCCTAGTTGAGTAGATGCGGGAGGACCCAAGGAATCCAGGGAAAAAAGAATTTTGATGATAAACCCTACGGTTCAAAAGTTATCGAGCAAAAGGTAAGGAGGGCTGTTATAGCGCCACCATATGGTCAATTGGTGCAATTTTTTCGGGGATAGTTAAAGACCCCTCAGTGCACCTCCCTACCAAGTTTCGTAGCTCTAGCTGTTATGGTTTCTGAATTACACCTAATTTACTGCAAGATTTTGCAAGATTTTTCCAAACCCCATGCAAGTCAATGGGGAAAAAAATGGCGCTTAATGGCGAATTGCGGCCAAACCGCTTTCACAAACCCTTAACAAAGTCATAGCACACCTGTCCTCAATAAGCCGGTCATTTTGAGGTCTGGCATGTCTATGTGGCGCAAAAATTGGGGGAGTTATTAGTCGTAGAACTTTTTGGCAGATAGAATAATAATAAGTATGTGGGATTTCAAGATTGTGCCTTGCTTGTCAGCAAGCACAATAATTATTGCTTTTATCTCGGAAATGGAAGGTGCAATCGTGATTCCGCCCACCAGTAGCGTACTTTTCTCACCCCGATTCCAACGCCGCCATGCTTGAGTCTCTACGACTTACGGTTGCGGAGATACGTTGCTGTAGCGCCCCCCATAGGCAAACAATAGCGCCCCCTACATGCCAAATGACACTATCTCTTCTGAAATCAACTCAGAAGTGTCAAGTGTCATACAAGAAGGAAGGCTGGCCATAATGAGAATGAATCTGCACTTCCTGCCGCCCTTCAAAATAAAACCATTTAGAAGGGACAGGCACTGAATGCTGCTATAGCGCCCCCTAAAGGCTAAATGACAAAATACTTCTGATATAGGCTCAGAGTACATCCCTCCACACCTGTACCAAGTTTGGTTAGCATCGGACGATTTTTGTGAAATAGGCCCCACCCACAGAAGATTGGAAGTGGATTATATCGCAATGGTGTGTTTTTTTTTTGAACTTCCAAATCAGTGTTGTGCAGGACACTCCCAACATGATGTGTGCGTTGGTTTGGTGAAGATTGGACAGAATTTCAAGGAGAAATGGCAAAAAAACTGTTTTGGACAAAATGCAAAATGGCCGAAAATCTAGTCAGACGGAAATGGGCGTGGCCTAGTTGAGTAGATGCGGGAGGACCCAAGGAATCCAGGGAAAAAAGAATTTTGATGATAAACCCTACGGTTCAAAAGTTATCGAGCAAAAGGTAAGGAGGGCTGTTATAGCGCCACCATATGGTCAATTGGTGCAATTTTTTCGGGGATAGTTAAAGACCCCTCAGTGCACCTCCCTACCAAGTTTCGTAGCTCTAGCTGTTATGGTTTCTGAATTACACCTAATTTACTGCAAGATTTTGCAAGATTTTTCCAAACCCCATGCAAGTCAATGGGGAAAAAAATGGCGCTTAATGGCGAATTGCGGCCAAACCGCTTTCACAAACCCTTAACAAAGTCATAGCACACCTGTCCTCAATAAGCCGGTCATTTTGAGGTCTGGCATGTCTATGTGGCGCAAAAATTGGGGGAGTTATTAGTCGTAGAACTTTTTGGCAGATAGAATAATAATAAGTATGTGGGATTTCAAGATTGTGCCTTGCTTGTCAGCAAGCACAATAATTATTGCTTTTATCTCGGAAAATGGAAGGTGCAATCGTGATTCCGCCCACCAGTAGCGTACTTTTTCACCCCGATTCCAACGCCGCCATGCTTGAGTCCTCTACGACTTACGGTTGCGGAGATACGTTGCTGTAAGCGCCCCCCATAGGCAAACAATAGCGCCCCCTACATGCCAAATGACACTATCTCTTCTGAAATCAACTCAGAAGTGTCAAGTGTCATACAAGAAGGAAGGCTGGCCATAATGAGAATGAATCTGCACTTCCTGCCGCCCTTCAAATAAAACCATTTAGAAGGGACAGGCACTGAATGCTGCTATAGCGCCCCCTAAAGGCTAAATGACAAAATACTTCTGATATAGGCTCAGAGTACATCCCTCCACACCTGTACCAAGTTTGGTTAGCATCGGACGATTTTTGTGAAATAGGCCCCACCCACAGAAGATTGGAAGTGGATTATATCGCAATGGTGTGTTTTTTTTTTGAACTTCCAAATCAGTGTTGTGCAGGACACTCCCAACATGATGTGTGCGTTGGTTTGGTGAAGATTGGACAGAATTTCAAGGAGAAATGGCAAAAAAACTGTTTTGGACAAAATGCAAAATGGCCGAAAATCTAGTCAGACGGAAATGGGCGTGGCCTAGTTGAGTAGATGCGGGAGGACCCAAGGAATCCAGGGAAAAAAGAATTTTGATGATAAACCCTACGGTTCAAAAGTTATCGAGCAAAAGGTAAGGAGGGCTGTTATAGCGCCACCATATGGTCAATTGTGTGCAATTTTTTCGGGGATAGTTAAAGACACCCTCAGTGCACCTCCCTACCAAGTTTCGTAGCTCTAGCTGTTATGGTTTCTGAATTACACCTAATTTACTGCAAGATTTTGCAAGATTTTTCCAAACCCCATGCAAGTCAATGGGGAAAAAAATGGCGCTTAATGGCGAATTGCGGCCAAACCGCTTTCACAAAACCCTTAACAAAGTCATAGCACACCTGTCCCTCAATAAGCCGGTCATTTTGAGGTCTGGCATGTCTATGTGGCGCAAAAATTGGGGGAGTTATTAGTCGTAGAACTTTTTGGCAGATAG